>NC_092263.1:5441414-5503914 GCF_036320965.1 Panulirus ornatus | reverse complement strand
AGAAGAGCAGCTGGTGGGATGTCTGATCACTATCTTGTGGAAGCAAAGGTGAAGATATGTAGGGGTTATTAAAAAAAGAGGAGAGAATGTTGGGGAGAAGAGAGTGGTGAGAGTAAAAGAGCTTGGAAAGGAGACTTGTGTGAGGAAATACCAGGAGATATTGAGTGTAGAATGGCAAAAGGTGAGAGCAATGAAGTGAGAGGAGTGGGTGAGGAATGGAATGTATTTAGGGAAGCAGTGATGGCATGTGCAAGAGATAGATGTGGCATGAGAAAGGTGGGAGGTGAGCAGATTAGAAAGGATAATGAGTGTGGGATGAAGTAAAGTTTCTAGTGAAAGAGAAAAGAGAGAAGTTTGGGTGCTACTTACAAGAAAAGAGGGCAAATGATGGAAATGTATAAGAGAAAGCAGCTGGAGGTCAAGAGGAAGGTACAGGGGCTGAAAAAGAGTGCAAATGAGGGGTTGGGGAGAGACAGTATCATTAAACATTAGGAAGTATAAAAAGATGTTTTCAAAATAGGTAAATAATGTGTGAAAGACAAGAGAACAAGTGGGAACATCGGTGAATGAGGGAAGTGATAACAGGTAGTGATGGAGTGAGTATTTTGAAGGATTGTTGAATGTGCTTGATGATAAGAGTGGCAGATGTAGGGTGTTTTGGTCAGGGTGGTGTGCAAAGTGAGAGTCAGGGAGAGTGGTTTGGTGTAAGAGGTGGTGAAAACCATGCAGAAGGTGAAATCCAGCAAGGCAGAAGGAGTAGATGGTATTGCAGTCAAATTTATTAGAAATGGGGTGACTGTGTTGTTTACTGGTTGGTAAGGATATGCGAAATGCATGTATAGTGCCATTGTACAAAGGAAAAAGGGGATAAAGATGAGTGTTCAAACTACAGAGGCATAAGTTTGTTGAGAATACCTGAAAAATTGTATGAGAGGGTATTGATTGAGAGGATGAAGGTATGTAAAGAGACTGGGGAGGAGAAATGTGGTTTCAGAAGTGGCAGAGGATGTGTGGATCAGGCATTTGCTTTAAGAAATGTGTATCAGAAATATTTAAAGAAACAGATGTATTTGAATGTAACATTTATAGATCTGGAGAAAGCATATAAGGCTGATAGAGATGCCTTGAGAGAGATCTTGAAATATATAGTGTAGGAGGAAAGCTGCTAGAAGCTGAGAGAAGTTTGAATCCTAGTTAAAGCAGTCAGCCTACACTTGACCCAACTGTTTATCCACCCCTAGGGGTTGGTTGATAAAATGGGTACCTGGCTCAGGCTAAGGTATACGTATATATAGCATTAATGGGATGGCCTAGATTAAGGTTTCAGATGACCAAGCAGTCTCAGCTAACATAAAGAATATATTCAAAATTACCACATAATTGGTTTTTAATCAGATTCTTTCTGAAGTTTTCATGCTGTTTAATCTATCTGCCTATCTCTGACACCTGTTCCAATTGGAACTCCCTCAAAGGGGTGGCCAAAGCAATAAATTCACCATTACAAGTGAACTATAGTGCTGCTTCCTGGCCTTTAGTGCTTCACCCTTAACAGGTCATTGGCAGAGGGCAACTCTAGCACAGTGTTTCCTGAAACTCTTACCTAATGTTCCTATTGATTACTTCTATCTAATGCTCCTACCAACTACTTCTACCTAATTCTCCAGACTACATGTTCCTAATATTGTCTCCACATATCTCTTTTAATATAGGTGGGGAGGTTGTGTAGGGTACCTCCAAGGGTTGTCTTGATATTTGGATAAGAATCCAACAAATCATCTTCAGGAGCATTTAGAGAGGTTTGTGGAGCAGCTGGGAATGACTGCAGGTAGCTGGGTGAGGTACGGTAATACCAGTAGGCAGATGTGCACGTACTGCTACGTTCTTATTGGTTGTCATGCAATGCTGGGGCATGTAGCTGGGATAGTCTGTCTTGATATGTGTTTAGGTTGTTGAGTTTTGGTTCTTGTTCTTTGATAATTAGAGCTTCGGCGATGTTCAGGCATCTTGTGTCTTGTTCATTGCATAGCATCCTTATAGATTTAACAATCATCTCTTGTGTGAGGGTAGTGTAGTGCTTCATGGTGACACGAAATTTGATGGAGCCTTCTTGTAGGTGTAGGGTAAGTCTTCTGGACGGTGTACAGGTAGTGCTTCCCATGTACGTCAAGTTAGTAAAGAGCTCGCCATCTTCTTGATATTCAAATTCCTAAACTATGTTGGATTCTTGTAATGTTTCTCATTTTTGTTCAGCTGGCTGCTCATGATAAGGTTCCTTGTTCTTTTGTTTCTTTAGTAGATGACTAGCTTGACTTTGTTATCCTATGCTGTGTGGTTGATGTTTCTTAAGATGATGTCTCACAGTAACTGTTTCTGTCTTGTATGCTGTTGACATCTGGTTGCAGTAATATATCTTGTGTGTTGTGTTTCTTGAAGTTTCTGACACTGTGAGCTTGTTTTGTATGAAGCTTTCTAATTCTGTCAATGTCGGAGTTCTTGCATCCTTTGTTGATAAGGGTCTCCTTAACATGCTGTTTCTATGTCGAAGATATGCCAGCTTAATGTAGCCTTGTATGCTTAGTGAAACATAACGTTGATGACTCCAGTTTTGTAGTGCTGAGAGATATTCACTATTTGCATGTAAACATCAGACAAGGTCTGTGGGTTTATTGTGAGTTGAGGTTTCATAGCCATCAGTGTTGCCATTCACCATGACATCTAAGAAAGGCATATTGTTATTGATGCACAGTTTATAAGTAAATTTCATAACTAAGTTCTCTTACATTGCTGCCTTAAGGTGGCTGAGGTGCATTTTATCTGTAATAACTACATAAATGTCAATAATGTGAACAAGAGCAAGGTTATTAGGTTCAGTAAGGTTCAGGGGCAAGTTTATTGGGATGTTTGTTTGAATGGAGAAAAATTGGAGGAAGTGAAGTGTTTTAGATATCTGGGAGTGGTCTTAGCAGTGGATGGAACCATGGAAGCGGAAGTGAGTCACAGGGTGGGGGAGGGGGCAAAGGTTCTGGGAGCGATGAATAATGTGTGGAAGGAGAGAACATTATCTAGTAGAGCAAAAATGGGTATGTTTGAAGGAATAGTAGTAGTTCCAACAATGTTATGTGGTTGCAAGGTATGGGCTATGGAGGAGGGTAGATGTGTTGGAAATGATATGTTTGAGGACAATATGTGGTGTGAGGTGGTTTGATCGAGTAAGTAATGAAAGGGTAAGAGAGAGATGTGTGGTAATAGGGAGAGTGTGGTTGAGAGAGCAGAGGAGGGTGCGTTGAAATGGTTTGGGCATATGGAGAGAATGAGTGAGAAAAGATTGACAAAGAAAATATATGCCAGAGGTGGAGGGAACAAGGATAAGCGGGAGACCAAATTGGAGGTGGAAGGATGGAGTGAAAAAGATTTTGAGCAATTAAGGCCTGAGCATACAGGAGGGTGCAAGGCATGCAAGGAATAGAGTGAATTGGAATGATGAGGTATACCAGGGTCGAAATGCTGTCAATGGACTGAACCAGGGCATGTGAGGCATCTGGGGTAAACCATGGAAAGTTTTGTGGGGTCTAGATGTGGATAGAGAGATGTTGTTTCAGTGCATTACACATGACAGCTAGAGACTGAGTGTGAACAAATGTGGTCTTTGTTGTCTTTCCCTAGTGCTACCTTGTGTGCATGCGGGGGGAGGGTGGTGCCAATTCATGTGTGGCGAGATGGCAGCAGGAATCAATAAAGGCAGCATGTATGAATATGTAGATGTGTATATATATGTATATGTCTGTGTAAGTATATGTATGTATACGTTAACATGTATAGGTAGGTATGTATATGTGCGTGTGGGCATTTATATATATATATACATGTGGGTGGGTTGGGTCATTCGTTCATCTGCTTCCCTGCGCTACCTCACTAATGTGGGAGACAGTGACAAAGTATAATAAATATATATATATATATATATATATATATATATATATATATATATATTTATTTTTTTTTTTCACACTATTCGCCATTTCCCGCATTAGCGAGGTAGCGTTAAGAACAGAGGACTGGGCCTTTTTCGGAATATCCTCACCTGGCCCCCTCTGTTCCTTCTTTTGGAAAATTAAAAAAAAACGAGAGGGGAGGATTTCCAGCCCCCCGCTCCCTCCCCTTTTAGTCGCCTTCTACGACACGCAGGGAATACGTGGGAAGTATTCTTAATCCCCTATCCCCAGGGATGATATATATATATATATATATATATATATATATATATATATATATATATATATATATATATATATATATTATCCCTGGGGATAGGGGAGAAAGAATACTTCGCATGTATTCACTGCGTGTCGTAGAAGGCGACTAAAAGGGGAGGGAGTGGGGGCTGGAAATCCTCCCCTCTTGTTTTTTTTTAATTTTCCAAAAGAAGGAACAGAGAATTGGGCCAGGTGAGGGTATTCCCTCAAAGGCCCAGTCCTCTGTTCTTAACGCAACCTCGCTAATGCGGGCAATGGCGAATAGTTTGAAAGAAAAGAAAGAAATATATATATATATATATATATATATATATATATATATATATATATATATATATATATATATATATATATATATATATATCTTTCTTTCTTTTAAACTATTTGCCATTTCCCGCGTTGGCGAGGTAGCGTTAAGAACAGAGGACTGGGCCTTTTTTGGAATATCCTCACCTGGCCCCCTCTGTTCCTTCTTTTGGAAAATTAAAAAAAAAACGAGAGGGGAGGATTTCCAGCCCCCCGCTCCCTCCCCTTTTAGTCGCCTTCTACGACACGCAGGGAATACGTGGGAAGTATTCTTAATCCCCTATCCCCAGGGATAATATATATATATATATATATATATATATATATATATATATATATATATATATATATATATATATATATATATATATAAATTTTTTTTTCATTTCATTTCAAGCTAGACGTTTCAGTTTTCTAAATTGTTTCTTACATTTTTCATATGTATATATATGTATATGTGTGTGTGTGTGTATATGTGCGTATGTATGTGTATGTATATATATATGTATATATATTTATTATACTTTGTCGCTGTCTCCCGCGTTTGCGAGGTAGCGCAAGGAAACAGACGAAAGAAATGGCCCAACCCCCCCCATACACATGTATATACATACGTCCACACACGCAAATATACATACCTACACAGATTTCCATGGTTTACCCCAGACGCTTCACATACCCTGATTCAACCCACTGACAGCACGTCAACCCCGGTATACCACATCGATCCAATTCACTCTATTCCTTGCCCTCCTTTCACCCTCCTGCATGTTCAGGCCCCAATCACACAAAATCTTTTTCACTCCATCTTTCCACCTCCAATTTGGTCTCCCTCTTCTCCTCGTTCCCTCCACCTCCGACACATATATCCTCTTGGTCAATCTTTCCTCACTCATTCTCTCCATGTGCCCAAACCACTTCAAAACACCCTCTTCTGCTCTCTCAACCATGCTCTTTTTATTTCCACACATCTCTCTTACCCTTACGTTACTCACTCAATCAAACCACCTCACACCACACATTGTCCTCAAACATCTCATTTCCAGCACATCCATCCTCCTGCGCACAACTCTATCCATAGCCCACGCCTCGCAACCATACAACATTGTTGGAACCACTATTCCTTCAAACATACCCATTTTTCCTTTCCGAGATAATGTTCTCGACTTCCACACATTCTTCAAGGCTCCCAGAATTTTCGCCCCCTCCCCCACCCTATGATCCACTTCCTCTTCCATGGTTCCATCCGCTGCCAGATCCACTCCCAGATATCTAAAACACCTCACTTCCTCCAGTTTTTCTCCATTCAAACTCACCTCCCAATTGACTTGACCCTCAACCCTACTGTACCTAATAACCTTGCTCTTATTCACATTTACTCTTAACTTTCTTCTTCCACACACTTTACCAAACTCAGTCACCAGCTTCTGCAGTTTCTCACATGAATCAGCCACCAGCGCTGTATCATCAGCGAACAACAAATGACTCACTTCCCAAGCTCTCTCATCCCCAACAGACTTCATACTTGCCCCTCTTTCCAAAACTCTTGCATTTACCTCCCTAACAACCCCATCCATAAACAAATTAAACAACCATGGAGACATCACACACCCCTGCCGCAAACCTACATTCACTGAGAACCAATCACTTTCCTCTCTTCCTACACGTACACATGCCTTACATCCTCGATAAAAACTTTTCACTGCTTCTAACAACTTTCCTCCCACACCATATATTCTTAATACCTTCCACATATATATACATATATATATATGTATTATCCCTGGGGATAGGGGTGAAAGAATACTTCCCACGCATTCCTCGCGTGTCGTAGAAGGCGACTAGAGGGGACGGGAGCGGGGGGCCAGAAATCCTCCCCTCCTTGTATTTTTTGACTTTCTAAAATGGGAAACAGAAGAAGGAGTCACACGGGGAGTGCTCATCCTCCTCGAAGGCTCAGACTGGGGTGTCTAAATGTGTGTGGATGTAACCAAGATGTGAAAAAAGGAGAGATAGTTAGTATGTTTGAGGAAAGGAACCTGGATGTTTTGGCTCTGAGTTAAACGAAGCTCAAGGGTAAAGGGGAAGAGTGGTTTGGGAATGTCTTGGGAGTAAAGTCAGGGGTTAGTGAGAGGACAAGAGCAAGGGAAGGAGTAGCAGTACTCCTGAAACAGGAGTTGTGGGAGTATGTGATAGAATGTAAGAAAGTAAATTCTCGATTAATATGGGTAAAACTGAAAGTTGATGGAGAGAGATGGGTGATTATTGGTGCATATGCACCTGGGCATGAGAAGAAAGATCATGAGAGGCAAGTGTTTTGGGAGCAGCTGAATGAGTGTGTTAGTGGTTTTGATGCACGAGACCGGGTTATAGTGATGGGTGATTTGAATGCAAAGGTGAGTAATGTGGCAGTTGAGGGAATAATTGGTATACATGGGGTGTTCAGTGTTGTAAATGGAAATGGTGAAGAGCTTGTAGATTTATGTGCTGAAAAA
Source organism: Panulirus ornatus (assembly GCF_036320965.1). Taxonomy (NCBI): domain Eukaryota; kingdom Metazoa; phylum Arthropoda; class Malacostraca; order Decapoda; family Palinuridae; genus Panulirus; species Panulirus ornatus. The sequence continues at coordinate 5,496,860 of NC_092263.1, read as the reverse complement.
GGACTGGTGATTGGGAATACCTGGTTTAAAAAGCGAGATATACATAAGTATACGTATGTAAGTAGGAGAGATGGCCAGAGAGCGTTATTGGATTACGTGTTAATTGACAGGCGCGCGAAAGAGAGACTTTTGGATGTTAATGTGCTGAGAGGTGCAACTGGAGGGATGTCTGATCATTATCTTGTGGAGGCTAAGGTGAAGATTTGTATGGGTTTTCAGAAAAGAAGAGTGAATGTTGGGGTGAAGAGGGTGGTGAGAGTAAGTGAGCTTGGAAAGGAGACTTGTGTGAGGAAGTACCAGGAGAGACTGAGTACAGAATGGAAAAAGGTGAGAACAATGGAAGTAAGGGGAGTGGGGGAGGAATGGGATGTATTTAGGGAATCAGTGATGGATTGCGCAAAAGATGCTTGTGGCATGAGAAGAGTGGGAGATGGGTTGATTAGAAAGGGTAGTGAGTGGTGGGATGAAGAAGTAAGATTATTAGTGAAAGAGAAGAGAGAGGCATTTGGACAATTTTTGCAGGGAAAAAATGCAATTGAGTGGGAGATGTATAAAAGAAAGAGACAGGAGGTCAAGAGAAAGGTGCAAGAGGTGAAAAAGAGGGCAAATGAGAGTTGGGGTGAGAGAGTATCATTAAATTTTAGGGAGAATAAAAAGATTTTCTGGAAGGAGGTAAATAAAGTGAGTAAGACAAGGGAGCAAATGGGAACTTCAGTGAAGGGCGCAAATGGGGAGGTGATAACAAGTAGTGGTGATGTGAGAAGGAGATGGAGTGAGTATTTTGAAGGTTTGTTGAATGTGTTTGATGATAGAGTGGCAGATATACGGTGTTTTGGTCGAGGTGGTGTGCAAAGTGAGAGGGTTAGGGAAAATGATTTGGTAAATAGAGAAGAGGTAGTAAAAGCTTTGCGGAAGATGAAAGCCGGCAAGGCAGCAGGTTTGGATGGTATTGCAGTAGAATTTATTAAAAAAGGGGGTGACTGTATTATTGATTGGTTGGTAAGGTTATTTAATGTATGTATGACTCATGGGGAGGTGCCTGAGGATTGGCGGAATGTGTGCATAGTGCCATTGTACAAAGGCAAAGGGGATAAGAGTGAGTGCTCAAATTACAGAGGTATAAGTTTTTTGAGTATTCCTGGTAAATTATATGGGAGGGTATTGATTGAGAGGGTGAAGGCATGTACAGAGCATCAGATTGGGGAAGAGCAGTGTGGTTTCAGAAGTGGTAGAGGATGTGTGGATCAAGTGTTTGCTTTGAAGAATGTACATGAGAAATACCTAGAAAAACAAATGGATTTGTATGTAGCATTTACATGTACATAATTCATACTGTCTGCCTTTATTCATTCCCATCGCCACCCCGCCACACATAAAACAGGAACCCCTTCCCCCTCATGTGCGTGAGGTAGCGCTGGGAAAAGACAACTAAGGACACTTTCGTTCACACTCAGTCTCTAGCTGTCATGCAGTAATGCACCAAAACCACAGCTCCCTTTCCACATCCAGGCCCCACAGAACTTTCTATAGTTTACCCTAGACGCTTCACATGCCCTGGTTCAATCCATTGACAGCACATCGACCCCGGTATACCACATCGTTCCAATTCACTCTATTCCTTGCCTGCCTTTCATCCTCTGCATGTTCAGGCCCCGATCACTGAAAATCTTTTTCACTCCATCTTTCCTCCTCCAATTTGGTCTCCCACTTCTCCTTGTTCCCTCCACCTCTGACACATATATCCTCTTGGTCAATCTTTCCTCACTCATTCTCTCCATGTGACCAAACCATTTCAAAACACACTCTTCTGCTCTCTCAACCACACTCTTTTTATTACCACACGTCTCTCTTACCCTATTATTACTTACTAGATCAAACCACCTCACACCACATATTGTCCTCAAACATCTCATTTCCAGCACATCGACCCTCCTCCGCACAACTCTATTCATAGCCCATGCCTCGCAACCATATAACATTGTTGGAACCACTATTCCTTCAAACATACCCATTTTTGCTTTCCTAGATAATGTTCTCGACTTCCACACATTCTTCAACACTCCCAGAACTTTCGCCCCCTAACCTATGATTCACTTCCACTTCCATGGTTCCATCCGCTGCCAAATCCACTCCCAGATATCTAAAACACTTCACTTCCTCCAGTTTTTCTCCATTCAAACTTACCTCCCAATTGACTTGACCCTCAACCCTACTGTACCTAATCACCTTGCTCTTATTCACATTTACTCTTAACTTTCTTCTTTCACACACTTTACCAAACTCAGTCACCAGCTTCTGCAATTTCTCACATGAATCAGCCACCAGCGCTGTATCATCAGCGAACAACAACTGACTCACTTCCCAAGCTCTCTCATCCCCAACAGACTTCATACTTGCCCCTCTTTCCAAAACTCTTGCATTCACCTCCCTAACAACCCCATCTATAAACAAATTAAACAACCATGGAGACATCACACACCCCTGCCACAAACCTACATTCACTGAGAACCAATCACTTTCCTCTCTTCCTACACGTACACATGCCTTACATCCTCGATAAAAACTTTTCACTGCTTCTAACAACTTGCCTCCCACACCATATATTCTTAATACCTTCCACAGAGCATCTCTATGAACTCTATCATATGCCTTCTCCAGATCCATAAATGCTACAAACAAATCCATTTGCTTTTCTAAGTATTTCTCACATACATTCTTCAAAGCAAACACCTGATCTACCACTTCTGAAACCACACTGCTCTTCCCCAATCTGATGCTCTGTACATGCCTTCACCCTCTCAATCAATACCCTCCCATATAATTTACCAGGAATACTCAACAAACTTATACCTCTGTAATTTAAGCACTCACTCTTATCCCCTTTGCCTTTGTACAATGGCACTATGCACGCATTCCACCAATCCTCAGGCACCTCACCATGAGTCATACATACATTAAATAACCTTACCAACCAGTCAATAATACAGTCACCCCCTTTTTTAATAAATTCTACTGCAATACCATCCAAACCTGCTGCCTTGCCGGCTTTCATCTTCCGCAAAGCTTTTACTACCTCCTCTGTTTACCAAATCATTTTCCCTAACCCTCTCACTTTGCTCACCACCTCGACCAAAACACCCTATATCTGCCACTCTATCATCAAACACATTCAACAAACCTTCAAAATACTCACTTCATCTCCTTCTCACATCACCACTACTTGTTATCACCTCCCCATTTGCGCCCTTCACTGAAGTTCCCATTTGCTCCCTTGTCTTACTCACTTTATTTACCTCCTTCCAGAAAATCTTTTTATTCTCCCTAAAATTTAATGATACTCTCTCACCCCAACTCTCATTTGCCCTCTTTTTCACCTCTTGCACCTTTCTCTTGACCTCCTGTCTCTTTCTTTTATACATCTCCCACTCAATTGCATTTTTTCCCTGCAAAAATTGTCCAAATGCCTCTCTCTTCTCTTTCACTAATAATCTTACTTCTTCATCCCACCACTCACTACCCTTTCTAATCAACACACCTCCCACTCTTCTCATGCCACAAGCATCTTTTGCGCAATCCATCACTGATTCCCTAAATACATCCCATTCCTCCCCCACTCCCCTTACTTCCATTGTTCTCACCTTTTTCCATTCTGTACTCAGTCTCTCCTGGTACTTCCTCACACAAGTCTCCTTCCCAAGCTCACTCACTCTCACCACCCTCTTCACCCCAACATTCACTCTTCTTTTCTGAAAACCCATACAAATCTTCACCTTAGCCTCCACAAGATAATGATCAGACATCCCTCCAGTTGCACCTCTCAGCACATTAACATCCAAAAGTCTCTCTTTCACGCGCCTGTCAATTAACACGTAATCCAATAACGCTCTCTGGCCATCTCTCCTACTTACATACGTATACTTATGTATATCTCGCTTTTTAAACCAGGTATTCCCAATCACCAGTCCTTTTTCAGCACATAAATCTACAAGCTCTTCACCATTTTCATTTACAACACTGAACACCCCATGTATACCAATTATTCCCTCAACTGCCACATTACTCACCTTTGCATTCAAATCACCCATCACTATAACCCGGTCTCGTGCATCAAAACCACTAACACACTCATTCAGCTGCTCCCAAAACACTTGCCTCTCATGATCTTTCTTCTCATGCCCAGGTGCATATGCACCAATAATCACCCATCTCTCTCCATCAACTTTCAGTTTTACCCATATTAATCGAGAATTTACTTTCTTACATTCTATCACATACTCCCACAACTCCTGTTTCAGGAGTACTGCTACTCCTAACCTTGCTCTTGTCCTTTCACTAACCCCTGACTTTACTCCCAAGACATTCCCAAACCACTCTTCCCCTTTACCCTTGAGCTTCGTTTCACTCAGAGCCAAAACATCCAGGTTCCTTTCCTCAAACATACTACCTATCTCTCCTTTTTTCACATCTTGGTTACATCCACACACATTTAGACACCCCAATCTGAGCCTTCGAGGAGGATGAGCACTCCCCGCGTGACTCCCTCTTCTGTTTCCCATTTTAGAAAGTTAAAATATGTATATATATATATATATATATATTATCCCTGGGGATAGGGGTGAAAGAATACTTCCCACACATTCCTCGCGTGTCGTAGAAGGCGACTAGAGGGGACGGGAGCGGGGGGCCAGAAATCCTCCCCTCCTTGTATTTCTGATGTTCTAAAATGGGAAACAGATATATATATATATATATATATATATATATATATATATATATATATATATATATATATATATATGAGGATATTCCCTCAAAGGCCCAGTCCTCTTTTCTTAACGCTACCTCGCTAACGCGGGAAATGGCGAATAGTATGAAATATATATATATATATATATATATATATATATATATATATATATATATATATATATATATAAGGGTATACATTAATCAGATTATTGTATGAATTGTATGATGGTGAATGACCACAAAAAGAATTTAGTTTTGAGTTGATGATGGTAAGATGTGTTTTTGACCAGCCTATTTGTACCGTATATTAGTACTTCCCTCTACTTCACCTTGAACATAAGAATTATTCTTACAAACATGAATATTAAATTCAACTGATTTTAATGATTTACATAATACATTCAGTTCTGGGCATTAATGTTTAATTATACGTTTTTATAAAAAGACAATTATGTCACCCTTTTTTGAGGTAAGTTAAATTTTGGTTTACATCTATCTATATGACATATCATGTAACCCTTCTCATATGCATAATTTTTCTTCCCTAATCCACATTTAAATATATATCTTTAAAGTGCTTCCATCAGTTCATAATGTTCAATTGGTGTGTCTCTCTCTTGATCCCACAGTGTCTACCAAAACCTTTTCTGCATCTCCATACATTTTCAAAGGCGATGTCACACTAATATTTTATTACTTGATTATAATTATCATATGTAGATGTCTGGGCATGGAACTAGTAAGATTCCTGAAGTACTCTAGGTCCATGTATTGGGACCACAGGGCCTTGGTCTGAATGAGGTGAGGTACTAATGAGAAGCTGCAGGAAGCAGCTGCCTAATCACATTTTGAGCACTTGGTGTGCCTAAAAATCTCACATGTACCCATGTTTTCTCATTTCCAAGCAGGTATTCAAGCCTTCTTGTCTTTCAAAAAGTAAAAGCAAATCAATCTAAAGCACAGGTGGTAGAAATACAGCACCCAGAAGTGAAATTTCCAACATGAAGTGGAAGCATGGAAGAGTTAAAAAAAGAGCATTGTTCCCTCAACAATGCAGGTGCTCATACCATTAGAAATGCTAGTTTCAGTGACCAGTAATTGAATGATTTAACCATGAGAACATCATATGCTTGCATCCACTATAAATCTTAGCTAAGTATTGCCTTTGAAAATATATGGAGGGGCAGAAAATGTTTTTTGTCGATGCTGTATGCCTTCATGTCTTTCAGCTGAAGGGAAACATTGCATTAAAGCTGCTTTTGACCATTTTCAAGAGGCAGTTCTTGACAAGGTTCTATAAAGTTGCCAGTTTATCATAGCTTGTAACACAACTAAGTTTTCTTATTGCTTAATTCAAACTGCAATTTCCCTTAGTGTTCAAGAGTCTACTTTCATAATTACTTGATCTTGACTTTTCACATACTATCAGTCAATACCTGTGTTTAGCTTACTCAATCATTTCTTGTTCTAGCCCATCAACATTCTGGCACATGTTTCTCTCAGCTTGCCAGCATTTCCTTACCTCTGGCACTTTATCCTCCATCTATCCATGTCAAATCAATTAGTATATCTCTTTCCATCCTTCCAATCATTTTGCCCAAACCTGCTTAATCTGCAGCAACCCCTGTGGACTTCCATCCCTCATATGCTCGTCTAAAGACTTTGGTGTGCCTCCTGTAGCCAAGTAAGATCCTAGGCAAGGAGGTGCCTGATGGAGAACAGTATTGCCACCAGAGACAACAGAGAGGTGTGAATAATGGCAGATGATCCAGCATTCTCACACACTTGGCTCCCTGGGGCATACTTTACACACTTGAACTGTAGGACAAACAAGAGATTAAGATCTGATGTGTACAAGCTGGTGATTACCAGAAAGATGCTCTATATCAGTGACAATGTATGGGAATAAAGATGTAAAGAAAAAAACTATATCAATTTCACATAAAAAGAATGAAAAATATGTGAATTTCACAATTTCATACACAAATTCAAAGGAATGAATTAATGAATAAGCCAGCCTTTTTTGTAATCTTTTTACAAACAGAGTCAGTATGAGGGTGATTTATCTAAGATTAGATTTATCCAAAAGTAATCATCAGGACTATGTGAGTAACTATGTACATTACAGTATTATCAATCAAAATAATATGAATAGACAAGGAAATTAATAGAAAAATAGGGGGAAGTATGAGATTCATTCACTCACTAAAACAGATCTATATCAACAGAAAACAAAAATGTAAACTTCCTACATTATTCATAAAATCAATGGGTAAGCAAATTTATGACCACGGAAAATAATGATGAAAATCTGATCATCGTTACTCAAGAAAAATGCATAAACAAATAGAAATCTCCATTACATCACCAGATGATAAACCAGAAAAAAAGAATTAGCTCCTCTCTAAAAAAGTAAGAAAATAGACAACTTTTGGTTATTGAAATGATAATATAAATTAAAAAAAACACATGGCAGTAAACATCATGTTAAAAAAGTACTATGAGATTTCCACATGTTAATCTTTACACAATTAGTAAGCTCTTTTTCATAAGTACTGCAGCAGAGTATTTTTAAAAGTGGTAGATATCTGGAGAAAAATGGCAACCCAAGGCAGGTGTGGCCATTTCCCTACACCTGAAAAAGGAAAGGCATAGTAAGCTTTATAAGATGGTTTCTTCTCGTGCATAACATGCAGATTTATACAATTTTTCTCTTGCTTTACTATCATGCAGTTATACTATATAATAGCAGTGTCTGAGCATGACCAAGAGGACACTAAATGCATGCAAATGTTTAGGCTAACTAGAATCACCCCATTGCACAATGAAAACACACACACAAAAAAAAAAAAAAATGAAATTCAGTCTGTGCTCAGGGCCTTCTTAATATTTACATTTGCAGTTCTATATACTGTCTTGCTCTTATTCTATGCGGGCACAGTACTTAATTCCCATACATTTGGAACTCCGCAGTCCTGAGGTTACACACTGTTCCCAATAGGTCCTGCACAGGATGGATAGCTTAATGGTACTCAGTTTGATTTTGAACATGGGTATAACATGAGTTGGAGCAGAGGTAGGGGACTGTAGCAGGTAGCATCAGGGAAGCAGTAGCAGACAGCAGCAATATCACCAGTGGTAGTAACAGCAGTGGCAGCAGCAGCAGTCAGTAGGAGGGCACACACAGTTACCTCAGAAGCAGTAAATTCCTGGTACCAGATATCCAGGTGCCCCAGAGAGATGTTTTCTGGGCTTTTCTTGAATGTATTTCTAGGTAATGTCATCTTCATTATGATGGACCTGTCCCTCTGCCATCACCACTGTCACCGTCATCTCTCATCACCATTAATATCATTGCATGGTAAGGAAAAGAAGCAATGGCGTAGTGGTTTCCTCACCAAACTGGCTGAAAAGCTAGCATACAAAGTCATGTGGCACTAATTAGCATGTTTGAGATTCCTTACCGCAGTTCCAGGCGACAGTGCACAACACAGAACATAAGGTTGCTATGCGATAATCCTTTGTCTTTTCAAATTATTGGACACGCACAAGTAGTCTTTGCCAAATGATGCTTTATGAATAATGATAATAGGTATGTATCTGGGATGTGTATTATATTCTTTTATCATAAGTTTTCAGATCTTGACAACAAAATGTTGTGGATATAAATAATTCAATAAATATTTTGAAAAGAATTTTTTAGCCTGGTAATTTATGAAACTAAAAGAAATTATTTTCATAAAATCATCCAGACAAGAATCACACTTAGAATTATTGTTCCATGAACTGAGTAAGGTAATCCAGAGGCAGTGCTACTAGAGTAGTTAACCACAGTGTTGTCCTTCATTCCATGCTGGGGCTTAGTTGGTGCCTCATTTTTTACTTTCACACTGCTGAAATTTTGTTCCACATTTGCAACTGTACTTTTATCAACCATTTCTAAAGTATTGAAAGAATATTCCCTCTCAACCAGAGGCTGACGTTGTTCCAATTCCTTGTCAACTTGAGGGAGAAGCTTTTCTGATTCCCGATCAACCTGAGGTTGATGCTGTCCTGATCTCCCATCAACCTGAGAATGATGCTGTTCTGGTCCCCCATCAACCTGAGAATGATGCTGTTCTGGTTCCCCATCACCCTGAAACTGATGCTGTTCTAGTTCTCTATCAACCAGATGCTGATGCTGTTCTGGTTCTCTGTCAACCTGAGGCTGATGCTGCTTTGGTTCCCTGTCTTCCTGAGACTGATGCTGTTCACTTATTGTAGAACTATTCAACAGATTGGAGACTGTTCCAGGTTTGTCATAGTCTGTTTCTTCTGAACTATCATCCATATCACTGAGTTGTGACACCCATGTGTTGCTGATGGTGACAGGGCTAGGAGTCATGGTTGGTGAGAAAACAGCTGCAATATCAACATTCTGGCTTATGTTAGTAGAATTGGTAGTAACTGCAGTATCTACAGTTTCCATGACAGAAATCCCTATTTCTGTATGGGTGTTACTGAAGTCTTTGCTCTCAGAGTTTTTCCTACCAGGCAGCTTCATTCCTCCAATATAATCAAGAGGCCATATGTTTTGGGTTCCCACTGGGGCATCATACTTCCCCTCTGAGGATGAGCTAACAACTTCCTGACTGGTCTCAGCACTTCCTTGATATGGGGAAGTCTTTATTACTCCTTCATGTGTTGATCCAAAGCTGGAATAAAGGCGAGGTATAATAGGTATGGATGGCCATTCATCACCTTTAGGAATCACAAAAGTGGTGGCTCCTGTTGGCTTATTGAAGTGTAAATCCATATGTAAGCCTGAATTTCTCAAATGTTCAACTTGTTCTGACACTGTTATGTTGGGTTTGATATGTTTCAAGCTGTTCAGATTATCTGTTTGCTCCTCAGAGTGGGTTTTGTTGAATGTTGTAATAATTTGTTGCTCTTCATGTGACATCTTACCATCATCAGCATTTGTGCTATGAGAATTAGAATCTTTTGTATTTTCTCTCTTTTTGGTATTCAAATTGAGATACTGATCCAAGAACATGTCATTCTCCAACTCTGTTGACATATCACCATTCTGGAAATTAAGATTTGTTGGAGTAGGATTCACCAAAGGTACAAAGTCTGATTCTAGAATATCCAAAACTACAGGAGTAAAGTTAGCCACCACCCCATGTGCAGCTTCCTGTTCCTTCCTAACTCTGATAACATATGGGACAGGTGTAGGTGCAGGGAACACTGCCTCTCTTACCTCCTCCTGAAGACGACTACGGAACCATGTGTGGAAAAGTTCCTGAGGCAGTGTGGGAGGTATGAGCATTTTACCATCAGGCAATGTGGGTGACACAAGCATTTTATCATCAGGCAACGTGGTTGACATGAGTGTTCTACCATCACCACTTGTGATACTGTTTCCTTCCCCTACTCTTAATCCTACTCTACTTGTTGAACTTTCCAGGATCTCTTTCCAATCCATTGAGTTATCAGTATCAGACTTGTTGAAATGGTTTCTAAAAATACCAGCATCATCTCTACTAATTTCATAGTTGGAAGTGTTCATGTCTGATGTATGAAGATGTGGATCATTTTCATGATGGTAATTATTTCTATCATAATGGTATTCATCCTCCTTTTTCACATTAACATCTGACTCTGGGATAGTACCGTATTCATGCATCTTTCCTGAAGTCATAAAATCACCATTGTTGAACATTTTTGTTGATGATACAGCCTCAGTGTGTCCATGGGTCATGCTGGTGTCATATTTGTTAATTAGCTTTTCTGTTCTAGATGTATTATTGGCATGTGTTGTGCCTCCTGCACTGAGCCCATCATACTTGTATGTTGCTGCTGGTATGGAAGGATCATCATACATAGCTGTCTGGTCAGGGTATGCTGTATGGTCAACAAACCTTGTGCCATGAGTATCATATGCATGTGTTGTGTCTTCTGCCCCATAGTCATTGAAGTCATAAGTTGTCTCTGGTATGGAAGACTCATCATATGTAGATATCTGAGCAAGGCTGACATTATGATGATTATGTGTTGTCCTCTGCATTTCAGAAATGAACCTTTGTCCATTTCCTGATTCATAAGAACCTTGAAAATCATCTGTTTTAGGGATGCTGTATTGATAATCATAATCATCATTACCTGTGTACATAGTCCCATTGTTACTCTTCCTCATTTGACTTGTGTTGCTTTTTTCTGTCACTAATGTACCATTCTCAGCTCTGTAAGTTAATGTGTGACTGTTATTTTTCTCTCCTGATCTGTTTTCAGTGTCGATAGATTCTACTGTAATCTGACTTGTTGTAGGTAGTGTAAGAATGCCTAAAAAATCATCAGAACTATGATCCATAGAATTTGCAGTGCTGCTGAGAATATGCTCATTGCCTCCTTGTTCTGTGCTCTCAATATTTATTTGAGTTCTTGATGGATAGTGTTCATCATGAACAGTGGAATGAGTCTCCCTCACCTCTTCAAATGTTGTGGCCCCTTTCAGTGGCTGGTTCTTCGTAATTTGCTGTGTAAGGGTATTACTGCTAGTTGTTGGTGTTGGTTGTAACTTACTACTAGTTTCCAGAGTTTTGTCATTAAATTCAAAAAGATTTGATGATTCCACCATATCTGGAGCCTTTTCTCTGGAAACATTGTCAAAAAAAATTAGAGAATTAGTTCTCTCTTTCTTTGCATGTTGTAATACAACAGATTTTTGCCAGTTATGCAAGTCATCTGTAGGTGATAACAAGACTGAACTACTTGGCACATGGATGGCTTGAGTGGGTGTGACACTTATCCATAGCCCCTCAGTGTAGCTGACTACAGGAGTTGTCATAGGCAGGGGACTGGTGACTAAGTGTTTATCTTCTCTATCCTTCCAGTTATCTTGCCAAGTAGAGTTATTCTTCCACTGCTCATATATCATGGTTGAGGTTCTATCAGCAGCAACTGTCCCAACTGTTTCTGATTTACTTTCCTTATTTACTCCTGAGGGATTTTGTCCCTCTATTCCTTTTGATCTGTCCACATCTTTGTCAGTCTGGAGAGGAGATAGCCCAGGAGTGCCATTACTACTAGATGGGTTAGAAGCACCATTACTATTAGGCAGGTCAGGAGCACCATTACCAATAGATAGCTTAGGAACATTACCACTAGGTAGGCTGGAAGGACCATTACCACTAGGTAGAGGGTTTGATGTGGATATGTGATGACTGTTTGTGATGGTGGGTGTTGTTCTTGTGGCAACCATGGGAGGTTTACTGGTCACGAGCATGCCAAGGTGGTCCACCCCGCTAGAGAACACTTGTTGATGTTTCTGTCTCAATCTCCTTCTCAGATTTTTTGTATTCCCATTCCTACCTCTTTGGAATGGTCTTCTGTTGCGGCGTAGTTTCCGTCTTCGCCAAGGTCTTCTAGGTGGATTTCCAGGACTGTTCCTGTTTCCAACACGTCTGATACGGTTTGTGCCATTTGGGCTATGGCTCTGATGTCTTATAACACCTACTCGACCCGCAGTTCTAGCTTTACCATTAATGGAAGTTCTCAGTAGCCTTGACTCTGATTTTTTCATTCTGGAGTTATCAATAAAAGGTTTTTCAATAACTTCATGTCCAAGAGTGCCTAAAGGTGGACTTGCAGTTGTTACAGACTGATTTTTTTTTGTAAATCCAATTACTTCACGATCCTGCTTCTGCAAGTGCACTTCCTGAGTGTCTGTATGTGGAATCTCCGACTTGTGACCCTCACTAAGTTTGATTGGTCGCCTTGGCTTGTGACTAATTCTACCTTTAATAGATTTTCCCTCTTTACCAGTTAAGATCACTGTAACATTTCTATGAGATCTTTTTCTTGTAAATCGTTCTTGGGCTACTAAATGTGGTCTCCTGGATCTTCGCTGACTAGACCGTGGCCGTAAGTGTTTTCGTCTGTGTCTGATCCGTGTTCGACCTCTAGAAAGAAGAGGCAACTTGTATCCTGTGGATGATATGAACTGAGATGGATCTGTATTCCCTCTTGTGTGCACATCTCTCCTGCTGGTGGCCATAATGATCCCACTGTCATGGGAGGAGTGTCTAGTGGTGGCATTTCCATGAACATTTGTTGCATCATTCTTCAATACTTTAGACATAAAAGGAAAATTTACTCCTTGATTATGCCTGAGTAAATGTGACAATAGTCTAGGTCTAAATGTTAAAGCTGAAGTTGAATTGACGGAAATATTAGTCAAAGGTGAGTGAGAATTAAGATCTAGATCCTCAAAGGGAAACAGAGACTTTGCAACTTTAGAAACTGTTGTTAATACTGAGCTGTCAGTGTGCTCTTTGGGTAAGGAAGATGAAGAGCTGTTGTGAAGTTTCAGCAAAGATTTTGAAAGCTCAACTTGCCCTGATGATGCATTTAGATTCATATCTGAATGTGTTGGACTCTCTGAGTGGTCATGCTCACGTCTTCTCTCAGTTGAGTCAGGGAATACCGGAAGAAAACTTATATCATCTAATTCTGCATACGAGTTTGGTTCTTCCTGGCCATGCAACTCTCGTGTCTTAAGTATATGAAGCATAGATTGGGTTACTTGGCTAAGAACAGTAGGTGACTGTACCGTTAATGAAGCATAAAATTTAGGGTCTTCATCTGTCCCATCTTCAGTGTACTGCATATCTGCTTTTGCCAATTCTTCTGAAGCCTGTGTTCCCCACAAACTGTTTATACCTACTGACCCTCCATCACTACCTTTGGGTAACACAGGAGTAGCAGGCAGTGAGGTCGTGGGTTTTATTGTGGTCCTGTGCATGAACGTGATTACAGGGGGTATTAGTGAGGCTGGGTCAGGGTCAGCCAAGGAGTGAGGTCGTGAGGTGAATGTTTTGTAGGGGTGCCATGTGGTGGCATGTCCAGACTGTTCCAAGAGGGGTCTTTGGCTCTCGAGCAGTTGTGTTGATGGCTGTGATGTCTCTCTGTCTGCGGCGTGGAGGATCAAATCTTCAACAAGATTCTCTAGTGTGTCATTCTTAAGTAATTGAGAATGACTTGATCCCTGGGTTATCTGTGTGGAAACATCAATCACAGAAGTGGGAGCCTCATCAAAGTTCCCTGGAGCATCAGTTGAGGATTCTTGCAAGCATGAGTGCAATGAAAAGGAAAAAGCTTGACATGTACTCTGTAACATAAAATAATGAGCAGCTGTATTATGAATAAATGGCTTCTATATCTACATATGTAAAAAAAATAGCTCATACTACCTTATACTAGATCAGTTAAATCATCCATGACAAATGAACTGCACAGTTATGTGTTTACATCCAGGCAGGGGATCTTAGGGCATTGTCAACTGTGCCCATACATTGTGCCAGTCACTTTTACAGTACCACACTCCAGTGGTGTGATGAGACAAAACAACACAAAATGTTCAGTAGTGGTTGACTTTATCCAGCGATTTGTGCTTTCGGTTGGGACAATCATGACTGGTGTATAGATATATGATACACTCTCTTGCAAACCTCTGTTAACAGAGTATACTTAAAAACTTGGTGAAATGAGGCCACACCACTGGCACAGATGGAAAACATAGACATTGATACAGTGGAACACTGAAATGGGATTCAGCAAATTCTAGCAGTGAGAGGCAGAGAATATATGAGGCAGTGAAATTAGAGAGACTATAATATATGAGCGAAAGTGAAATTAGAGACTATAATATATGAGGTAATGAAATTAAAGAGACTATAAAACAATGCATTCAAGTATCAGATGGCTACCATGTTCATGTCTTACCTTGCTATCCTTTGGGTGGGATCAGAGAAAAAACAAAATGAGTATCATTAGTCTTACAATGCTACATGAATTCTAAGATTGTCTCATTGAGTATAATCATTTTAATGGTTATTTCATGAGTAGATTAGTGTATTGTACAATTAATCTAAGTTTTAGCTATGTGGTTCCTTATTAATAAAAAGCATTACATATATTCTCAATACCTTGAGTAGTACACTGCTTTACACAAATAATACAAGTTTTCAAAAGCTATGTCACCAGAGTTTATCTACAACCAGATCATTATTATCCCCTTAACGATAAACAACACATTTCATTCTCTCTCTTAGGTAGAGAAGACAATCTTGGACAACCACAATCTAATCTGTTCTGAGAAGACATCTGCTGCAGAACATAATCTTGGACAAACACAACCTAAACGGTTATAAGGCCTTGAACAATATCTGAGCTTCAAATTCGTATTCAGCATGAAAATTAGTCCTTTAACTGAAGTTTTCAAGTAAATCTATTTTCATCAGAAAAAGCACCAAAAAGTGCAGGTATTCAGGTCAAACTAATTTTTTGCCTAAAAGAATCTGTTTTAGAATTGAAATATTAAATGATGAAATGATTCTGATCTTCAAACAATCATGAAAATTATCTCGTAATGGTTCCCAAAGCTGAAAAATACCCAGTACATATGTTGTAATCAACAAAAATAATCTTTAAATACTTAATTAAAGGCCTAAATGATTCCTCATAATATTCAAACCCAGACTCATATTCAGCATTAAAAATCATCCTTAAACTGAGGTTCTAGAACGAATCTATAACCTTCAGAAAAATACCAAAACTTGCAGGTAACAGTCTGGATATTCTTGATCACGAAATACTTTTTCTTCTAAACCAGAAATCAAACAGGATTAAACATTTCGGAGATTATTTCATAATGCTTCCCGAAGTCGACACTTACCCAGTAGATACAATGTGAATAACCCTTAAATCATTAAATACATAACCTCCAAGAAATATTTGAGCTTCAGATATGTATTCAGCCTGAAAAATAGTCCTTGAACTGAGGTTTTTCAAGTATATCTAATACCAAAATTGCAGGGTATTTTCTTTGTTTTTAGCTCCAAAGTATTTTTTCTTATAAACTGATATATAACACAATTGAATATTTCTACACTTGAAATAATCATTGAAAACATCTCATAATGGTTCCTCAGGTCAAAAGACACCAAATAAAAGCAAAGCAAATAATCACAGAATCTTTGAGAACTTTAATACCAGCATCAATGACCCTCAAACAATATTTCAATCCCAGATTTGTATTCAGCACAAAATGCAGTCCAAACACTGAGGTTTTCAAGAAAATCAAATACCTTAAAAGAAAAAAAGATCGCAGATAAATTTCTTTAACCCAGAAAAGTTTTTCTTTTAAAAATGAAAAGTAACAATGAAAATGCTTATATACTGGAAATGATAATGGCAGATATCTCGCTATGCTTCCCCTGGCCAAAACATACCTAATGACAAGGAAGTGAATAATTACAGAATTTTTAAGTACTGAATTACATGCATTAATAACCTCCAATAAATAGTTCAACCTCAGATATGTATTCAAAATTAAAGATATTCCTTATACTGAGGTTTTTAAGCAAGTCTATTGCCCTTAAAAATACCAAAAAGTGCAGGATAATTCTTATCCCAAAAAGTTTTTGCTTTAGAACCGTAATATTACAAAATGAAACACTTCCATTCTTGAAATATTCATGGGAAATACCTCATGATGCTCCAAAGCCAAAAGGAGAGGGAAAGTTAACCATCATAGCACCACAGGGCAAGCAGGTCAAGATTTAAAGTTAGGCTGGGAGAGTTTGTAAGTCAGACTGCTTTTGACTTAACTCTGTCAAGTAAGGATGTAGAGCTAGAACCAACTAATGTGTGGGAGTACTACTTCACAAAGGATGAATAAATCCTTTGTATAAAAGGAGCAACCGTTCAGATTAAAAGAAATTTTGATATAAACAAAACTCCCAGTTTCATAGAGGTAGAATTAGCTATTTCCATAATGTTGGGTTTCCAAAAATGAGTGGATATTACAATAATACCAAGTATGTTCATTGAGTCAAGAGGTGGAATCACAGAACCATCAAAGGAGAGACGAGAGTTAAGAGAAGTATTCGATAGAGAGATGGGTCTTGAAGTCACTAAACTTAGCAAGGTTTTGTCTACCCCAATGAGATATGTCCAAGTTCATTGAGGAAGTTGTGTTAAGATGAGATGCAGATCATGTGAGAGAAGAAGGAGCAGAACTGAAGGATGTGTCAGATGAGATGCAGATCATGGGAGAGAAGAAGGAAACAGAATTGAAGGATGTGGAAGAATACAGTGTTCAGTCATCAGCATATGAATGCACTTGGTTATTTGTGGAAGAAATCTTTAGTAAAAAAGGAGAAAAATTGATGGGAACACGCCAGAACCTTAAGGGACACTACTGTTGATGGAGAAAAAGGGGGAGGCTGACCCATCAACAACCATGAGAACAGATTGGCCAGATAGGAGGCTAGATATGAGGAAACAAAGTGAGGGAGGGAAGCCAAAAGAGGGCAGCTGAGAGATGAGATCCCAATACCAAGGCATCAAAATCTTTGGATATGTCAAGGGCAGTTACAGAGAACTCCTCAAAATCTTTTAGGGATGATGACCAGACATTAGTAAGATAGGAAAGATTATCACCAGTGGATCTCACCTTACAGAGGGAAGACTGAGATTCAAGGTGTCTAAGGATGTGGGAGTTGAGAAAGGAGTCAAAGAATTTAGAAATAGAAGATGTCAAAGAAACAGGATAAGAGTGAGAGGAGTTAAACAGTCACCCTTCTTAGGGATGGGGTGTACCAACATAAGTTTCCAAGAAAGGAAAGTTAAACAAAATGGTACAGACAAGCAAGCACAGGTGCAAATTCAGAGGCACACTATTTCAATACATGGAGTGGATGCCATCAGGATCATAAACCTTGCTTTGTGTCCAAAAAGAGAAGTGCTTTACAGACGATCTGAAAAGAGATTTTGAGGAGGGGTATAGGATTAACAAGAGGGGCATCAGCACATGAAGGAAAATTAGTTATCCAAGGTGGAGTTATTGGAGAAATGGGATCCAAAGAGACTTGTCTATAAGAGAGAGAGTTATACTCCTGTCAGAATGGAAAAGTGAAGAAAAGGTCCTTTGAATAAAGGACCACTTTGTCTCATGGATAACATAACTGTAATGTTTATGGGCTGTGATAGATGCTAAATGAAAGCCAGAAAAAGAAGAGTTTTTCAAGCCAAAATGCTGAATCCCTTTCCTGAATGACCTCAGAACAGGAATGGAAGGAATATATGCTTCCTTTCCCGCAAGAATAACCTCTACTATGGGTCTGGTAGAGACGGAAGCATTGCCATAAAAGAGACAGTAATCTATCCTAGGAAAGCCAGAAAAGAATTTCCATAAGTTATTCCAGTCAGCTTTGTTGAGTGCCAATATTTATGCTAAGAAGGGTTGCTAGAGGGGTACATTCCATAAAAATGGATACATTTATGAAACTGTGATCAGATGAATCAAATGGGGGCGAGATTGTATAGTTACAGCAGGATGAATCAGAGGTGAAAAACAAGTCCAAAACATCAAGAGTAGTCAGGAATATGAGTAGGGTGGGAAATAATTTACTCTAGATTACTGAGAATTGAGAATACAAGGGCTTCAATCCTCCTATCATCCATATGGGAGAAATTCAATCATTCCCACTGGTGAACGTGGAAATCCCCTAAGTAGAGGATTTCAATTTGCTGGTGAGAGGATGCCACAGTCTCATAGCATGAGTGTAGATAACTGAAGAAGGATATACAGTATGTAGAACTAGGAGAGCAATAAACAGTCCCCAAGGCATGCAACATGTGTTGATGGAATCATCATGGAAAATATCTCATACTGCTTCCCAAAGCCAACAGATACCCATTAGATAAAAAGTGAATCGCAGAATATCTAAACAATTAATTACAGGCCTTAGTGACCCCCAGATTCATATCAGCATGAAAGGTAGCCCTCTTATTGAGGTTTTCAGGAAAATCTCTTACCCTCAAAAAGATATCAAAAATTGCAGGTTATATCTTTTAGCCCCAAAGAGTTTTTCTTTTAAAATTGAAATATACATTAATGAAACACTTCTATACTGGATATAATCATGTAAAACATCTCATAATGCTTGCTCAGGTAGAGATACCTAATAAAAATGAAACAATCACAGAATATTTAAGTACTTAATAATGTGCCTTGATAATCTCCAAACAATATTGTTTTTGAAGGTCTGCAGGAACCAGCCTGCCAACCTTTTGCATGAGGTAACCATCATTTTGTTGTGTTCACTGAAGGTCATTAGGCATTACTACCACAGGGACTTTCAAATATTCATCTGGTTTACGATAGCATCTGTGTCTGTCCAGTATTGTACTGTTTTTGATTTATTCTTTTCCCTCTATTGGAGGAGCTGAAACTTAATTCCATTGAAAAGCATGTTGCTCTCAGTTGCCCAGTTAAAGGGCTTGTTTATGTCTCTTTGTAGCCCTTCAACATCTTCTACTGATGTGGTTTTCATACTCATTATTGTATCATCTGCAAAGGATGATATGAAACTGTGGCATATGTTTGCATCAATGTCAGATATAAGGAACCAAAGGGGTGCAAGTACAGTTCCTTGGGGATTGACATTTTTATAGTGAAGGCACTAAAGATGGCATGCCTTACAACTACATGTTGTGATCTGTTGATTAAAAAGGTGTATATGTATCTTCCAATTTTTCCTGTTATTCCCAACTTTTGCATTTTTGTGCTACGACAACATTGTCACATTAGTCATGTGTGTTTGCAAAGTCTCCGTAAACTTCTTCAAAATTGTCTTTGATTTTCAGAGCTTCGACAATCTTATCATAATATTATGAGTTAAGCAATGAAATCATGTTGTCCTGGGTTATGAACTTGTTTATGGCCTTCCATTCAGTCAGCTTGCCTCTTAGGACTTTTCAAAGATTTTAATGATGTGTGATGTTAATGCTATCAATTGATAGTTTTCTGGGACTGCTTTACTTACATAATTGTGGTTTTGAAAAGTGCATGAGAATTTTTAGTGCTGAATTCTTGAATTATTAATCACAATGGAAATCCTACCTTGGTTATATATAATAATATGGCAGCCTTCTCCTACCCAAGCATGTGCTGCCCTTCTGTGTGATGACATTTCAGAATGCACGTATTATATTGATAATTTTGAATCAAAGTGTTTCACTGATATGTTTCCCTGACAAACTATCTAGAGAATGAAGAATAGAACCCCAGTTACAAGAAGTGATACCCGTCAAGGCTAGGAAAGCTTCAGGTTGAGACATAAGTCAAAGTTCGTTGGTGATGAAGTGATAGTTGAGGTGGCCATGCTTGGGTGCTGTGGCTGTGCCTGGGTGCCGTGCCTCAGTGCTGTGGCTATGCTTGATTTTCTGTATGTTTTGAAGATGGCTCTGTTTAGCCACACTCCTCTCTTTCCAACACTAGGTCTATCTCAGCAACTGACTCTTATGGAGACCTTATGTTGCCATCTGATTGCTAAACAACATCCACAAAACAATCACAACTACATCTGACAATAAACAATGAACCCTTATGCATGAAAAAAATACTATCCATAGCAGCAGTTGTGAAAAATGTACCTGAAACTTTTTTAAGTATCAGCGCCACACACAAATATAACACACATATAGCTCTAATAAATAAAATATTGCTGAACACCAGTGAGCTCTACAGCAGATGAGGAACTCATGGCTGTCTGTGGCCATGACAGGTTATGATGCTAGAGAAGCATGAGGAGACACACACCTGTACAATGGGTCCAGCCATTCGGTCCAGGAAGGCCTTGGTGAAGAGGGCTGTCTCGTTACCGCAGGTTTCATACACAACACGTTCAGAACACTGTAGGTACTCCTGAAATGAGCTGCAAAAGAGATATAGTTGCTATTAACCAGGAAATCTCTGTATGAACAGCTCAAAAGGGAAGAAACATAGCTACACCTGTTCTTAAGATGACCAGGGTACTGGGACCTTTGGGAAGTCAAGTACTGTAGCAAGTGAGAACAAAGCATTAATAATTGATGATGTGATATGTTTGCAAGGTTATACAATGACTGAGGGGGATGTCATGGATAAGGAGACAAGGTTTTAGATCCTCATATGTTATATGATGCCTATGGTGTACATGAAAAGCCAGTCATGGTAGCAGGAAAAGGGTACCACATGAGAGGGTGGAAGTACAGTATCATAGGGGTAGCTTCAGGTTGCTGGGGGGAGGGGAGGATCCATGTCAATGAGGCAGCCTTGATGCAATGGAAGGGTCATGGACATACAAATACTGCAATGATTCCTATACCTACTCCAAGGTAATGTGCTACTGCTGATTCATTCTTGTCCAAATCAAGTCTGGAAATCTTTCTCTCTCTCTCCATCTTACACATACAGCCAGCCAACCTGCCACCCAATTGGCTAAAACAACAGTCACAAACACCGTCATTTTCTGCCTAGATCCCGAGGAATTACAGTTCTGCAGGCCTGTGTGAACAAAAAGGGAAGGAAGTAAAATGCAGAGAAGCCTCTAAATGAAACATTTCTCAGAAATAACTGGTCACTGTAACAGATTTGAGCAGCAGAACAGTACTGAATACAAGAAGAGCAGAGATTTGAAATCGAATGTAAGGACTGCTCCAAAGTTCAGTAATCTGGTATTTTGAATAATGGTTATGTAAAGTATACCTAACAAGGGTATACTCTGAATAACTGGCATAAAGTGAGTAGGAATGAGTCTGAAAGAATTTCTATAGAGAAGTGCAACAACCAGTTAAAGAAAATTAAAAGTATTTATCATGAATGGGTGTAGAAAATCTAACAGCTCATTTAACCAGCCAGACTCAGAGAATGTTTTGTAAAGAAAGAGTATATTTTGGTTTAAGAGGTTAAGAAGGAAACTTACTCCTAAAAATATTTTCTGAATATAATATTCTACGGGTTGAAAGACTGAAAACAAAAACACCAGTGAGAGTGTGCTAAGGACAAAAAAATTAAGTTGCTAAGTAAATTACTTAAGCTAACCTTTAGAAAACTGAAGAAATGCCATAAGATATTTAGTGTTGCATGAACCAAGCAAATAGGTGAACATAATCCTCGGAAAGGAAATTTGCACCAAATGCTCTGGCCAGACATGACTAAAACTGTTACTATATACAAACAGTCAAGCTTAAGCAAATATTTTGTTCCTATTTGACCTATCTAACCCCATCTGTTCTTGGCATACACTTGGTCCAATCTATCATTACCAAACTCCTAACCCTACCAATCCTGGCCCTCTTCCTGATCCTACCTGTCATAGCTGTCCTGCTGACCCCACCAGTCTTGGCCATCCTCCTGATCTAACCTATCCTGGCCATTCTGCTGACCCCACCTGTCTTAGTTGTCCTACTAACTCCACCTGTCCTGGGCGTCCTACTAACCCCACCTGTCCTGGCTGTCCTACTGACCCAACCTGTCCTCGCCGTATTGCTGATCCCACCTGCCCTGGCTGTCATGTGACCCTGCCTGTCCTGGCCGTCATGCTGACCCCACCAGTCCTGGCCATCCTAATGATCCCACCAGTCCTGGCTGTCCTGCTGACCCCACCTTTCCTGGCCGTCCTGGTGACCACACCTAACCTGGCCGTCCTGCTGACCCCACCTGTCCTGGCCATACTGCTGAACCAACCTCCCCTGGCCATAATGATGAACCCACTTGTCCTGGCCGTCCTGCTGACTCCACTTGTCCTGGCCGTCCTGCTGACCCTATCTGTCCTGGCCATACTGCTGAACCAACCTCCCCTGGCCATAATGATGAACCCACTTGTCCTGGCCAACATGGTGAACCAACCTGTCCTGGCCACCCTGCTGACCCCATCTGTCCTGGCCGTCATGCTGACCCCACCAGTCCTGGCCCTCCTACTGACCCCAACATTCCTGGTCATCCTGCTTACCCCACCAGTGCTGGTCGTTCTGCTGATCCCACCTTTCCTGGCCATCCTACTGATCTCAACTGTCCTGGCCATCCAGTGACTCCACCAGTCCTGACCGCCCTGCTGAATCTACGTGTCGACGCCGTTGTGCTGACCATACCTGTCCTGGCCATCCTACTGACCCCACCAGTCCCGGCCATACTACTGACCCCACCAGTCCTGGCCATACTGCTGACCATACCAGTCCTGGCTATCGTGCTGACCCCACCAGTCCTGGCCGTCCTGCCGACCACACCTAACCTGGCCGTCCTGCTGACCCCACCTATCCTGGCCGTCCTGTTGACCCCACCAGCCCTGGCTGACATGCTGACCCCACTAGTCCTGGTTGTCCTTCTGACCTGACACATCCTATCCTGGGAGTTCAGCCCATCACTAGTCAGGTCTGTCACCCTACCCTACTCTGACCCATGAGGATCCAAGACTAGTACTGTAGGCATTGTTCACTCAGTGTTCGGGGAGTCTGACAGTACATTACATAAGGCTGGTGGTGTGGTGGTGGGCCAACAGCTTCCACATCCAGGCAGGTGATGATGGGTGGGCACAGGGCAGTGGTGGGCCAATACTTTCTTAATTCTAGCTGGCAGCTGGACAGGTTCCAGCACTCCCATCTCTCACGCTCACATCGCCTACTAAGTGACCCGAACTTACGAAGTCAAGACATTGGTGGATTTGCATCGGATTAACTTGCGTATATTCATAATGTAACTGTACGGCGTAACTGGTGCGACTCTATGAGTAACCGCTGTGTCTGTAAGTGGTAACTGGTGCGTCTGTATGGGGTAACTGATGCGTCTGTATGGTGTAACCAGTGCGTCTGTATGGGGTAACCGGTGCGTCTGTATAGGGTAACTGGTGGGTCTGTATAATGTAATCAGTGCGTCTGTATGGGGTAACCAGTGCGTCTGTATGGGGTAATAAGTGCGCCTGTACGGGGGTAACCAGTGCATCTGTAGGGGTAACCAGTGCGTCTGCATGGAGTAAACTGCGTCTGAATGAGGTAACCAGTGCGTCTGTATGGGGTGACCGGCGCGTCTGTATGAGATAACCGGTGCGTCTGTATGGGGTAACTGGTATGTACGGGGTAATCGGTACGTCTGTATGGGGTAACCAGTATCTGTACGGGGTAACCAGTGTATCTGTATGGGGCAACCAATGCGTCTGTATGGGGTAATCGGTGCGTCTGTAAGGGGTAACCGGTGCGTCTGTATGGGGTAACCAGTGCGTCTATATTGGGTAACCGGTGTGTCTGTATGCGATAAACTGGTGCGTCTGTATGGTATAACTGGTGTAACTGCATGAGGTAATAGGTGCGACTGTATGAAGTAACTGGTGAGTCGTGTGAGATGACCGTCATGTATGTATGGAGTAACTGTATAAAGTAACTGAGGTAACTGTGTTGAGTAACTGATGAAACTCTATGAGATACCTAAGGTTACTGTATAAGGTAACTGGTGTAAATCTATGTGGTAGTTGATGTAAACGTATTGGGTAACTGATGTAACTATATGAAGTACCTAATGTGACTATATGGGGTAAATGATGTAACTGTATGGGGTAACTGATGTAACTGTATGAGGTAAATAATGTAACTATGCGGTAACTGATGTAACTGTATGAGGTAAATAATGTAACTATGAGGAAACTGATGTAACTGTATGAGGTAAATAATGTAACTATGAGGTAACTGATGTAACTGTATGAGGTAAATAATGTAACTATGAGGTAACTGATGTAACTGTATGAGGTAAATAATGTAACTATGCGGTAACTGATGTAACTGTATGAGGTAAATAATGTAACTATGCGGTAACTGATGTAACTGTATGAGGTAAATAATGTAACTATGAGGTAACTGATGTAACTGTATGAGGTAAATAATGTAACTATGAGGTAACTGATGTAACTGTATGAGGTAAATAATGTAACTATGAGGTAACTGATGTAACTGTATGAGGTAAATAATGTAACTATGAGGTAACTGATGTAACTGTATGGGGCAAATGTAGCCTGATACTTGTCCTCAGTGTACCTAGTACCTGCCATCACTGTAGCCTGGTGCCCGTCATCAGTGTGCTGAGTACATGCCATGTGTGTAGCCTTGTACTTACCGTCACTGTACTTGAAACAGCCCTCAGTATCCCCAGTGTCCGTCATCAGTGTACCCGGCACCTGGTGTCAGTATGTCTAGTATCTACCGTCAGTGTACCTAGTGCCAGCTGTTACTGTACCCACTGGTCGTCAGTGTACGTAGAGCCTGCTGTTACTGTACCCAGTGGCTGTCAGTGTACCTAGTGCCAGCTGTTACTGTACCCAGTGGTCGTCAGTGTACGTAGAGCCTGCTGTTACTGTACCCAGTGGCTGTCAGTGTACCTAGTGCCAGCTGTTACTGTACCCAGTGGTCGTCAGTGTACCTAGCGCCTATTGTTACTGTACCCAGTGGCTGTCAGTGTACCTAGCACCTATTGTTACTGTACCCAGTGGTCGTCAGTGTACGTAGAGCCTGCTGTTATTGTATCAGGGTTCTGCCTTCAGTGTAACTGATATCCACCGTTGATATACCTGGTATACACTTTCACTGTACTATATGTTATCTCAGTGTACCCAGCATCTGCTGTGTACTTAGTAAATGCTGTCAGTATACCCAGTTCCTGAAGTCAGTGTTCTCAGAATGTGGCAGTGGCATATCTAGGGTATGGCAGGTAGGGCAGGTGCCCTGGGCGCCACACAACTGGAATGTTTTCTGACCTATGTTGCCATCTGTAACGGTTTGGTTTTGTGAGATAACAAAGAAACTCACCAACTTTTCAACTACAATAATATTTTGCTACTGTCAATTGCATTACCGCTTCTACCTTACAATATTGATCAAATAAGTCTTTAAGTCTCTGAGAGTTTATATAAATTTAGATTTGGCCTAACTCTTCAACAGTTTATAATCATGCTGTGTATATTCTATATACATCCAGTGTATGTACATTTTCAATCAAGACAGGGGCACAATTTCAGTGCTTGACATGGACGCCATTTCCTCTGGAGACGCCCCTGGGATGTGGACCAGAGCCTACACGGCTCCTCCGGTCTCCTACTCGTAAACAAATGATCTACATATAAAGTTTCCCTCCTAATGACCCAAATATGTTAGATATATAAGTGATTACTTCAGTGGTTATCAAGTAATATGAAGCGGTCCCCACTGTCTCATGAACTATTCCTATCATATAAAAGACTCCAAACTTATCCTAATTACCTTTAATTGATAATCAAATCATACTTCAATATGGAAAAATCTTGAACAAGGTTATCCAATAGATTGTGCTAATGAATCTGTTTTAAGTAGCGAACTATCCAGAGATCCTGTACACCCATCATCTACACTGACTTACCTGTACACTGACGAGTTTGACTGGGTTGTGTCATGTTATGATTCGTGTACTGGAGGCGACACCAGTAACTGTAGCACAAGACACTTGCCACCTCTCCTCTCATGTAGTACACATGAACATGCGAACCTCACATGATCTTTACATGAATATATGACACAAATTGTTCTGATGGCATGTCATGGGAAGGATACATGTCACCTGGAGTGTAAGATGCCATGAGGTGGGGAAACACATGTCACCATGGGTGTGACATATCATGGGAAGGATACATGTCACCAGAGTAAGGACATATCAGGGAAAGGATACATGTCACCAGGAGTGTGACACATCATGGGAAGGATACATGTCAGCAGGGTAAGGACATATCAGGGAAAGGATACATGTCAGCAGGGTAAGGACATATCAGGGAAAGGATACATGTCACCAGGGTAAGGACATATCAGGGAAAGGATACATGTCACCAGGGTAAGGACATATGAGGTCAACGTAATGGTCAGTGATGCAGGTGATCATATGAGACATGACCCGCACAGTGCAGTACTGATG
This sequence comes from Panulirus ornatus, assembly GCF_036320965.1. NCBI lineage: Eukaryota > Metazoa > Arthropoda > Malacostraca > Decapoda > Palinuridae > Panulirus > Panulirus ornatus. The sequence continues at coordinate 5,470,321 of NC_092263.1, read as the reverse complement.
ACCCACACAGTGTATAGAGTATGATGACCCACACAGTGTATGTAGTACACATGACCCACACAGTATATGTAGTACACATGACCTACACAGAGTATGTAGTACAGATGATGGGGAAGGGCTTGTCATCACCACCAGGAAGTGCTGGAGGTCTCACCAACACAGAATGTAGTGCTGGTGATGGGGAAGTGGTATTGGAGGACTCACCAACATAGAGTGTAGTGCTGGTGATGGGGAAATGGTATTGGAGGACTCACCAACATAGAGTGTAGTAGTGGTGTTGGTGGAGTATTGGAGGACTCACCAACATAGAGTGTAGTAGTGGTGTTGGTGGAGTGTTGGAGGACTCATCAACATAGAGTGTAGTAGTGGTGTTGGTGGAGTGTTGGAGGACTCATCAACATAGAGTGTAGTAGTGGTGTTGGTGGAGTGTTGGAGGACTCACCAACAGAGGGTGATGACGTTCCTGTTTTTCTCCTCCTCCGTCAGCTGCACCACAGCATCGTTGATCTGGTTAAGGTTAGCAGTTTTCTTGTGGTACGCCTCAGAACACTGGTTGTACTTGGGGTTCACTTGACGCATACACGGCGCGTGACGGATGTACTCTGTAACGACCACCTCTTGTTACTCTCTGTTACTAACGTGTTACTGACGTGTTTCTGGATGCTATTGACGTGTTACTGGCTGTTACCTCACACACCTACCTACCCACCCCAAACATCCACGTACCCACCCTACACACCCACCTACCCACCCCAAACACACACCAACCCACCCCAAACATCCACGTACCCACCCTACACACCCACCTACCCACCCCAAACACACACTAACCCACCTCACACATCCACGTACCCACCTACCCACCCCAAACACACACCAACCCACCCCAAACATCCACGTACCCACCCTACACACCCACGTACCCACCCCAAACACACACCTACCCACCTCACACATCCACGTACCCACCTACCCACCCCAAACACACACCAACCCACCCCAAACATCCACGTACCCACCCCACACACCCACCTACCCACCCCACACACCCACTAACCCACCCCACACACCCACCTGCCCTCCTCACGCACCCACCTAGGTACAACCATCAACACCATAGTAACCAATAACACTAGGATGATAAAGTCGACATTCCTATCCGTGGTGTACACAAGTCTCACCTCACGACACACCCGTCAAACCCCCTCCGTCTGACCCATCGAGGGAAATTGCCCAATTTTGTCAGGGTCCTAATTTGTTGTACATTATTTTCAGCTTATGAAATCATAACTCAGTTTGCTAAAGTAAAAACGAAATTCCGAGCCATTTTGCATAGATGTACACATTCGCTGGACAATACATTGCCAGGTATATGTGAAAAAAGAAATTGGGTGTTGAGTTTTACTGTTCATGCCTAACAATATTCGAAAATGGAGCCTGGCTTCCCTGGCAGACCAGACCGATATTAGAGAGGCTTTACCTTACGGCCTCTTAATGTGGGCACGACACACCCTCCATCTGGTCTACAACGACGCATTCACAAGCAGCAAGACCCACACATATTCCCTGTCTCACCACCCCAGCAACGTGTACCACCGTCTGTCTGTCTCACCACCCAGCAGCGTGGACTACCGTCTGTCTGTCTGCATCAGCGTGGATTACCGTCTGTCTGTCTGTCTGTCTCACCTCCCCAGCAACTCTGGCTACGCCAACTGCTTCAAGGTGGGAAGCAAAATATTTGTATTATTGTCCACTGCATACTACAGTGGTACTCCACATCTACAGTCGACTGTATACTTCAGTGGTTCTCCACGTCTACAGTCAACTGTACAGTTCAACGGTTCTCCACGTCTACAGTCAACTGTACATTTCAGTGTTTCTTCACGTCTACAGTCAACAGTACATATCTGGGAGTGGACCTGGCAGCAAATGGAATCATGGAAGCTGAAGTGAGTCACAGGGTGGGGGAGGGGGCGAAGGTTCTGGGAGTGTTGGGAAATGTGTGGAAAGAGATCACTATCTGGGAGGGCGAAGACAGGCATGTGTGAGGGTAGAGTAATCCCAATATTGTGGTATGGATGAGAGGCATGGGCTATAGATGAGAATGTGAGGAAGAGGGTGGATGTGTTGGATATGAAATGTACGAGGACAGTATGAGGTGTGAGGTGGTTTGTTCGAGTAAGTAACAGAAGGGTAATGTGTGGTGATGAAGAGTGTATATGACAGAGCTGAAGATAGTGCGCTGTAGTGGTTTGGACATATGCTGAGAATAAATTTGGAGAGATTGACAAAGAGCATATATGTATGTGTGTGTGTGTGTGTGTGTGTGTGTGTGTGTGTGTGTGTGTGTGTGTGTCAGAACTGGATGGGACAAGGAGAGGCGGGGAGACCAAGTAAGAGATGGAAAGATGGAGGAAAAACGTTTTGAGCAACTGAGGCCTGAACATGCAGGAAGGTGAAAGGCGTGCACGGGATAGAGGTAATTGGAACGATGTGGTATACAGAGGACAGGTCGGTGGGGTCTGGTTGTAATTAGGGGCCGTAGTTTCCATGTATTATACATGACAGCTAGAGAACGAATGAGGCCATCTCTTCATCTGTTCCTGGCACGGTTTACTGAATCAAGGTTTGGCTGAAAACTGAAATCATACCGTTGTGTGTGTGTGTGTGTGTGTGTGTGTGGGTGGTGGTACTGGAGACAGGATGGTTTCCATGTCTCCTGACCTAGTTGGTGTCGTGGGGGAGGGAGCTGCCCGGAAATCCGACCCTCCTGTATTATCACATATCTAAATGTAGGAGTAGGAGGAGCCAAGTGAAGAGATCCTCAGAGTGTTATACTGTACCACAGTAGCATTACAGTTAAAGTGTAATCTTGTAGTAAACACTGTAGCAGTGTAGTACTTGTGCTGGTACACTGAGCATGACCAGCGTCAGCAAACATGACCAACTTGACCCACATTACAAACATCGCATGATGGATGAAGAAAACGTATCTATATTAAAGTATATGTTATAAACGTTGTAAATGTCAGTACAGAACTATATTACAGTAAATATTGTAAATGTCAGTACAAAACTATGTTATATTAAATGTTGTAATTGTCAGTACAAAGATATATTAAATGTTGTAAATGTCAGTACAAAACTGTGTTTTATTAAATGTTGTAAATGTCAGTACAAAACTATATTATAGTAAATGTTGTAAATGTCAGTACAAAACTGTGTTTTATTAAATGTAAATGTCAGTACAAAACTATATTATAGTAAATGTTGTAAATGTCAGTACAAAAACTATCACTTCTGTAAAACTCTGCAATAACCGTGGAAACAACTGCAATATTGTACAAATTATGAAGGTACCATCAACACATTACTGTAGGTATAAAGGACATATGATAGTTACAAGGATCATACAGCAATAATACAACACTGGCAGGATACAGAGTAAGAGATAAACCTATGATAGTACAGAGGGACATGTGTCATGATGAAGTACCTCACCAGAACATGAGAGGTTGTCTCACAACCCCCTCACCACCTGCCTATATGGTACTGTGTCACGTCGTTGGTCGACCTCGTCCCTGGCTGGTGAGGTCAGAGGATGGCAAGCTGACAGCCTGATCCGCCCAGTCATTACCCTCCACAAACGATGGTTAGAATCATTCCAAAGTACCCCTTCTCCCACCGCCAAGTACCCCTTCTCCCACCGCCAAGTACCCCTTCTCCCACCGCCAAGTACCCCTTCTCCCACCGCCAAGTAACAGAGGCAACAGATATAATGTTTATACTTTACACAAGTTTCACAAGTACTACCTGAAACACGTAAGTAAAATAACAACAACAACAACAAGTGATAACGGACTGCCGTTTACGTCAGACTACACTGTGATGAAGGAACTCTGTCTTGACTGATAACTAGGGATTCAAAATGTTGTTAATCACTGGTCATGATGCGTCACTGATCAATAATACAGATTACTGCATGATATGAATCTTTCCACACACACACACACACACACACACACACACACACACACACACACACACACACATACACACATTCTAATCTTTATTCCCTAACTATGGGTGGATGACCATGATACAGACTATAATTACAACAGTGATTCACAATTATTCGAAGTTGCCCCTCAAAATTTACAACTCACAATCCTACTGATAACGCTAGTCTAGTTTCAATATAACTTTACAACAACGTCATCTGCAGTTACAAGGGAGATGTGTTGTTCACAAGTGGCGTCCCATTTATATGAGTCTATACGCGAGCCAGGCGGTCCGCAAACTGCCCAAACATAGAACAACAGATGGTCCAGGAACGAATCCCAGCCACTGTGAACCACCTGAGGTGCAAGACATTTCCATAGTCTGTATTACTGATGATCATACTACCATGATCTGTATTACTGATGATCATACTACCATAGTCTGTATTACAGTGGATCATACTACCATGATCTGTATCACAGTGGATCATACTACCATGATCTGTATCACAGTGGATCACACTACCATGATCTGTATCACAGTGGATCATACTACCATGATCTGTATCACAGTGGATCATACTACCATGATCTGTATCACAGTGGATCATACTACCATGATCTGTATCACAGTGGATCATACTACCATGATCTGTATCACAGTGGATCATACTACCATGATCTGTATCACAGTGGATCATACTACCATGATCTGTATCACAGTGGATCATACTACCATGATCTGTATTACAGTGGATCATACTATCATCGTCAGATCCTGTGGTTTAGCAGTGTGATGTATTACAGTGTCTGTATTGTATTAGTATAATGAAATGATGAATATTTTTTCTTGAAGGAACCATAACAGTACACATGAGTTCCCTGTATATTGTGGCCTGGAGAGCCTGACTGTTGATGGTATGTACAAACATAAGAACCAACAAACATCAACATACCCAAACTAATTATGACTTACACTTTCTATATAGTGAGCTGAACTAATACCTCACTGGGGTGAGTGAGTCCTCTGCTAGCAGGACAAACCGCCAACTTCCCAGTTTCTGTAGATGTGTTGAAGTGGGTGCTCACCTTCTTGATACTTTCCCTTGGTGTTGCACAGGTCCTTGATGACCCGGATGGTGCCAGCGTACAGCTTGTTGAAGTACTCGCGATGCTTCGGTGTGAGGCAGCGACGGGTGTAGTTGTCGATACACTGGAGGCCGTTCAGTAACACCCTGCGGGCGACACCAGGTGTGGGTTACAACCGGAGGTGTAGCGGGTGTGGCAGATGATGACCAGACAGAAGGTTGTCTGAGGAGGCGGTGGTGGGGCTGTGTGATGTGAGGGAGAGGACCGCCCGTGGTGGTGGTGAGCGTGGTGTGGCTGTGTGAGGAGGAGGAGTGATGTGGCTGTGTGAGGAGGAGGAGTGACTGTTGCTGTGTGAGAGGGGGAGGTGACTGTGGCTGTGTGAGAGGGGGAGGTGACTGGCTGTGTGAGAGGGGGAGGTGACTGTGGCTGTGTGAGAGGGGGGAAGTGACTGTGGCTGTGTGAGAGGGAGGAGGTGACTGGCTGTGTGAGAGGGAGAGGTGACTGTGGCTGTGAGAGAGGGGGAAGTGACTGTGGCTGTGTGAGAGGGGGGAGGTGACTGTGGCTGTGTGAGAGGGGGGAGGTGACTGTGGCTGTGTGAGAGGGGGGAGGTGACTGTGGCTGTGTGAGAGGGGGGAAGTGACTGTGGCTGTGTGAGAGGGAGGAGGTGACTGTGGCTGTGTGAGAGGGAGGAGGTGACTGTGGCTGTGTGAGAGGGGGGAGGTGACTGTGGCTGTGTGAGAGGGGGGAGGTGACTGGCTGTGTGAGAGGGAGGAGGTGACTGTGGCTGTGTGAGAGGGGGGAGGTGACTGTGGCTGTGTGAGAGGGGGAGGTGACTGTGGCTGTGTGAGAGGGGGAGGTGACTGTGGCTGTGTGAGAGGGGGAGGTGACTGTGGCTGTGTGAGAGGGGGAGGTGACTGTGGCTGTGTGAGAGGAGGGAGGTGACTGTGGCTGTGTGAGAGGAGGGAGGTGACTGTGGCTGTGTGAGAGGTACCAGTTTACGTGAGAGGCAAGTGTGACACAGTAAAGGGCTCACATTGTACCTAAAACTGTACAACAGAAAACATTGTCATGACACAACCACTTGGGATCATGACGAGCTGGGCCAGTCATCACAACACCTACACCTCGTCATGCACACACTGACATTACATCATCAAGTGACCTCCGCTGAGTGACCTCAGACCTGGGAGGTCAAGATGTAGGTCATCTCCTCATCACAGTTGTTGTTCTCCTACACACACACACACACACACACACACACACACACACACACACACACGTGTGACACGTAGTACTACACCTGGTTCATAGGTTGTTCCGTTAACTTGTAACTACCGCAACTTGTATCTAGATATAAGGCTCACTCACGGGCACATTCATCATGCTCAGTGACGGGTATGATCATAAGGCTCACTCACGGGCACATTCATCATGCTCAGTGACGGGTATGATCATAAGGCTCACTCACGGGCACATTCATCATGCTCAGTGACGGGTATGATCATAAGGCTCACTCACGGGCACATTCATCATGCTCAGTGACGGGTATGATCATAAGGCTCACTCACGGGCACATTCTATTAAGCTCATCGACGGAAGCCGCGAACCCGAGGTCATTGTTAGTGAGGACCTCCAAGAGGCCGACACACTCGGCGATGTCGCTGTTTTTACAGTCGTCTTGTCGTCGACCAACGGTGCTGTGTCGTCCCTTGTTATCACCACTTCTGTTGACATCGTCTGCAGACGTCTCCTGCAGGAGATAACATAATAACAACAACAACAACAACAATAATAATAATAATAATAATAATAATGATAATAATAATAATAATAATAATAATAATAATAATAATAATAATAATAATAATAATGATAATAATAATTTTTTTTTTCTTTTTTTATACTTTGTCGCTGTCTCCCGCGTTTGCGAGGTAGCGCAAGGAAACAGACGAAAGAAATGGCCCAATCCCCCCCCCCCCATACACATGTACATACACACGTCCACACACGCAAATATACATACCTACATAGCTTTCCATGGTTTACCCCAGACGCTTCACATGCCTTGATTCAATCCACTGACAGCACGTCAACCCCTGTATACCACATCGCTCCAATTCACTCTATTCCTTGCCCTCCTTTCACCCTCCTGCATGTTCAGGCCCCGATCACACAAAATCTTTTTCACTCCATCTTTCCACCTCCAATTTGGTCTCCCTCTTCTCCTCGTTCCCTCCACCTCCGACACATATATCCTCTTGGTCAATCTTTCCTCACTCATTCTCTCCATGTGCCCAAACCATTTCAAAACACCCTCTTCTGCTCTCTCAACCACGCTCTTTTTATATCCACACATCTCTCTTACCCTTACGTTACTTACTCGATCAAACCACCTCACACCACACATTGTCCTCAAACATCTCATTTCCAGCACATCCATCCTCCTGCGCACAACTCTATCCATAGCCCACGCCTCGCAACCATACAACATTGTTGGAACCACTATTCCTTCAAACATACCCATTTTTGCTTTCCGAGATAATGTTCTCGACTTCCACACATTTTTCAAGGCTCCCAAAATTTTCGCCCCCTCCCCCACCCTATGATCCACTTCCGCTTCCATGGTTCCATCCGCTGACAGATCCACTCCCAGATATCTAAAACACTTCACTTCCTCCAGTTTTTCTCCATTCAAACTCACCTCCCAATTGACTTGACCCTCAACCCTACTGTACCTAATAACCTTGCTCTTATTCACATTTACTCTTAACTTTCTTCTTCCACACACTTTACCAAACTCAGTCACCAAAAAGAAGGAACAGAGAAGAGGTCCAGGTGAGGATATTCCCTGAAAGGCCCAGTCCTCTGTTCTTAACGCTACCTCGCTATCGCGGGAAATAGCGAATAGTATAAAAAAAAAAAAAAAAATAATAATAATAATAATAATAATAATAATGATAATAATAATAATAATAATAATACCAGGAGACAGGGTACAAGGAGTACTGCCCAGGTGTGACCTGCGTGTTCTAGGAAGAAAGGTAGCGGCAGTCGACCCTCAGTCAGGCCAGCTCTTCATCCTTATCTCGGCCCGGGTTGGGCCATACAGTGTATACCCACCCACCTCAGGCTAAGGCATACTTAATCGTTGTTTCCGTACGTTAGCGAGGCAGCAACAGGGACACACGAGGAGAGGCCACATCCACGAATAAGAAGGAAAGATAGTGAGATGGTGAGAGAGGGTGTGTGGTGAGGGTGTGTGGTGAGGGTGTATGGTGAGGGTGTGTGGTGAGGGTGTGTGGTGAGGCTGTATGGTGAGGGTGTGTGGTGAGGGTGTGTGGTGAGGGTGTGTGGTGAGGGTGTATGGTGAGGGTGTGTGGTGAGGGTGTGTGGTGAGGGTGTGTGGTGAGGGTGTATGGTGAGGGTGTATGGTGAGGGTGTGTGGTGAGGGTGTATGGTGAGGGTGTGTGGTGAGGGTGTATGGTGAGGGTGTGTGGTGAGGGTGTATGGTGAGGGTGTGTGGTGAGGGTGTGTGGTGAGGGTGTGTGGTGAGGGTGTATGGTGAGGGTGTATGGTGAGGGTGTGTGGTGAGGGTGTGTGGTGAGGGTGTGTGGTGAGGGTGTGTGGTGAGGGTGTATGGTGAGGGTGTGTGGTGAGGGTGTATGGTGAGGGTGTGTCTGCATCAAGGATGTATGATGAAGGCGCAGCGTGGGTGAGGAAGTTTAACATGGAGGTGGTGGAACAATTTTGGTAGCATGGCATTGATACGTTCAGGTGTGGCTGTGTTGGGAAGATAATTAAATGTTTTTAAGGAGAAAAATGGCTATGTTTGAGTTACAGTTTTCCTAACAGTGTTGTACGGATACGAACCCTCGGCCTTTAATGGAAAAAAGAAAAGACATGTGTTGGAAATGAAACGTGTGAGGAGGATGTGTGGGAGAGACGAAGTGATCGTGTGAGCCAGAGGGAGATGTGATGGTAGGGCTGAGGTGGACCAAGGTGTACTGATACGGTAATCTATGTAACACAAGTGGAGGAAGCAAGATACGGTAATCTATGTAACACAAGTGGAGGAAGCAAGATACGGTAATCTATGTAACACAAGTGGAGGAAGCAAGATACGGTAATCTATGTAACACAAGTGGAGGAAGCAAGATACGGTAATCTATGTAACACAAGTGGAGGAAGCAAGATACGGTAATCTATGTAACACAAGTGGAGGAAGCAAGATACGGTAATCTATGTAACACAAGTGGAGGAAGCAAGATACGGTAATCTATGTAACACAAGTGGAGGAAGCAAGATACGGTAATCTATGTAACACAAGTGGAGGAAGCAAGATACGGTAATCTATGTAACACAAGTGGAGGAAGCAAGATACGGTAATCTATGTAACACAAGTGGAGGAAGCAAGATACGGTAATCTATGTAACACAAGTGGAGGAAGCAAGATACGGTAATCTATGTAACACAAGTGGAGGAAGCAAGATACGGTAATCTATGTAACACAAGTGGAGGAAGCAAGATACGGTAATCTATGTAACACAAGTGGAGGAAGCAAGATACGGTAATCTATGTAACACAAGTGGAGGAAGCAAGATACGGTAATCTATGTAACACAAGTGGAGGAAGCAAGATGGTAGGGAAGCGCCTTGATGACATACAAGGATACTGAAAGCTTCAGGGTATCGGGGCCTGAACTACTGAGGAGGCCGAGAGGCGCTCTTTGGTGCGAAAGAACTCAAGCGATGTGATATATGGGGGGGGACGCATTCAACGGTCTAAACCAAGGCATATTATGTCACCAAGGTTCACTGTTCATGGTAGCTAGAGGGTGGATACATGCACATGATGCAGATGTTCCCATATTTTTGACGTTACTTCGTGAAAGTAAAAACAAGTGAATAAAACGTCAACACTTTCCAAACGAAACAGGAGACCAATAATTGTCAAGGCAGATGCATATAATCTGTATTACATGGAGAAATATATTAAAATGTCCTATGGAAGTGGTACATATACCGGAATATATAATATGTTACCTGCTCATTTAAATATCATTTACATCAGATAATGAATATGCTTAAATGTATATTTAGCTGTAAAATATACTCGTTAATTATTCAACTTTAGGGGAGCAGTAATTATAACACCAATGCTAACGTTAGTAATAATAACGGGTTCTTTACTGTTACCGGAAGTGTATTATATGGTGAGCTGGGCCATCTTGACCAGGTTTTGCCATTCTTTGGTTGAACAGATAAACAAATGGACAATCCAACTTTATATATGTAATCAGACAACATAAAAGTATTATCTAAACTGATCCATGCCTGTGGGTTAGAGTTGGACTCACAATATGGAATAGAATGATATGATTCAAACATTGTTATATATCAGGATCAACACATGTGAACAATGATCTATCAGTAAGTACACTTGCTGCCTATCTGGGTCAAGTCAGGTTACCTTACAATGCCCATCACGTAACACAATGTGCCTCACATCTTTGCTTACATGTGCAGGTCAATCATAAAGATAACAATATAACGTAACCATGATAATATAACCTAACCTAACCTAACCTAACCTAATTTTTCTTGAAATTTTACCTCAGTATTTTCCTTGAGTGATATCCTACTGTCTATACTGTCAACATTACTGTCTGTACTGTCAACATTACTGTCTGTACTGTCAACATTACTGTCTGTACTGTACTGAGACAGTGTCATGTGAGACAAGAGTTCTACACGTCAGTTGTTATAAAACATTACCTCAGTGTTTCCCTGCCAGGTCTGCGCCAGCTACATAGTGACAGACATGCTGGCTTACCTGCTTTACTGTATGAAACGTGTCACTTACCGAGAAATGGCGCCATCTTTCATGCAAGAACATACAAAGATAAAGAGATAACAAGATATAGAGAACGTTTACTGACAGTAGAATGCAAGACATTCGAGGTTGTATGGTCGGTTCCCTGGTTCTGTTGGACGAAAGGTTTTGACCTTTGAAGTGTACACGGTCTGGGGCATTCCCTTACGACTATCTATATACGAGGTTTCAGTATTACTTTGTGATTACTGAAGTACTTAAGTACCTATACTAACTCTGGGTTAGGTTATATAATACTAACGTAAGGCAAGAGCACAATGAGGCTTGAAGTGGAAGTTTTTCTATATTGTGGTACATACAAGAACGATGACAACAGCTCTGCTTCCCTTCCGTCCAGAGTTAATCGTAATATGAACCTCTGAAGTCAACTCCAGGAACATCACAAGACGTCTATGACAGAGGAATCTGGGGTCAACACAGTTATAACAGCAACATTCTACAAGGACGCATATTGCATGCCAATTTCACAACCTTTCCATTTTCCAAGTTACTCTTATCTTTTTTTTTTTATTTTGCTTTGTCGCTGTCTCCCGCGTTAGCGAGGTAGCGCAAGGAAACAGACGAAAGAATGGCCCAACCCGCCCACACACACGTGTATATACATACATGTCCACACACGCACAATATACATACCTATACATCTCAATGTACACATATATATACACACACAGACATATACATATATACACATGTACATAATTCATACTGTCTGCCTTTATTTGTTCCCATCGCCACCTCGCCACACATGGAATAACGACCCCCTCCCCCCTCATGTGTGCGAGGTAGCGCTAGGAAAAACACCAAAGGCCCCATTCGTTCACACTCAGTCTCTAGCTGTCATGTAATAATGCACCGAAACCATAGCTCCCTTTCCACATCCAGGCCCCACACACTTTGCATGGTTTACCCCAGACGCTTCACATGCCCTGGTTCAATTCATTGACAGCACGTCAACCCCGGTAAACCACATCGTTCCAATTCACTCTATTCCTTGCACGCCTTTCACCCTCCTGCATGTTCAGGCCCCGATCACTCAAAATCTTTTTCACTCCATCTTTCCACCTCCAATTTGGTCTCCCACTTCTCCTCGTTCCCTCCACCTCCGGCACATATATCCTCTTGGTCAATCTTTCCCCACTCATTCTCTCTATGTGACCAAACCATTTCAGCACATCCTCTTCTGCTCTCTCAACCACACTCTTTTTATTTCCACACATCTCTCTCAGCCTTACATTACTTACTCGATCAAACCACCTCACACCACATATTGTCCTCAAACATCTCATTTCCAGCACATCCACCCTCCTGCGCACAACTCTATCCATAGCCCACGCCTCGCAACCATACAACATTGTTGGAACCACTATTCCTTCAAACATACCCATTTTTGCTTTCCGAGATAATGTTCTCGACTTCCAAACATTCTTCAAGGCTCCCAGAATTTTCGCCCCCTCCCCCACCCTATGATTCACTTCCGCTTCCATGGTTCCATCCGCTGCCAGATCCACTCCCAGGTATCTAAAACACTTCACTTCCTCCAGTTTTTCTCCATTCAAACTTACCTCCCAATTGACTTGACCCTCAACCCTACTGTACCAAATAACCTTGCTCTTATTCACATTTACTCTTAACTTTCTTCTTTCACACACTTTCACACCAAGTTACTCTAAATTCGTTCAATATTTCTTGTGTCAGTATTGAGTTGATGGGCCATGTTGCCTAACGGAAATGTGTGAAGTTGAGGAGTCAGCATCGAGGAGTGTGTCAGGAGGGACGACAGTGAGACAATATCACATCATGATAACCACAAGAAACTCTTGTCCACATGACCCCCGTGCCACTGACCCACTGAAACCTGTCATTAATGAAACGTTTTCCAAACACTATAGAAGGTTTCCATGAGACCATACTGGCTGTCTTACACCTTCACCCATGAGACCATACTGGCTGTCTTACATCTTCAACCATGAGACCATACTGGCTATTACACCTCCAACCATGAGACCATACTGGCTGTATTACACCACCACCCACTGTGTAACGCATGAGACGTTCATGAAATTTAGCCCTAAGCAAATGTACCGTAACCTGAGTATGTACTGTAACCTGAGTATGTACCGTAACCTGAGTATGTACTGTAACCTGAGTATGTACCGTAACCTGAGTATGTACCGTAACCTGAGTATGTACTGTAACCTGAGTATGTACCGTAACCTGAGTATGTACCGTAGCCTGAGAATGTACCGTAGCCTGAGAATGTACCGTAACCTGAATATGTACCGTAGCCTGAGTATGTACCGTAACCTGAGTATGTACCGTAACCTGAGTATGTACCGTAGCCTGAGTATGTACCGTAGCCTGAGTATGTATCGTAGCCTGAGTATGTACCGTAACCTGAGTATGTACCGTAGCCTGAGTATGTATCGTAGCCTGAGTATGTACCGTAACCTGAGTATGTACCGTAGCCTGAGTATGTACCGTAGCCTGAGTATGTACCGTAACCTGACGTAGTCTTGGCTGGGTTATATCACTGTGAGTGAGGGTTTCTGCTGCTGTGTCTGGTTGACTCACACCTGCAGGCCTGGGGAGGGAGGTGTCCTCCTACTGTTTTGTGGCACTCATTGTTTCGTCTTCACTATCTCACTTTCATCACCACATCATCTCACTTTCATCACCACATCATCTCACTTTCATCACCACATCATCTCACTTTCATCACCACATCATCTCACTTTCATCACCACATCATCTCACTTTCATCACCACATCATCTCACTTTCATCACCACATCATCTCACTTTCATCACCACATCATCTCACTTTCATCACCACATCATCTCACTTTCATCACCACATCATCTCACTTTCATCACCACATCATCTCACTTTCATCATTATACCATCATTAGTCTTGTGAAGAAGTGATGAGAGTGATGTTCATAAATGGCCATGGTGAGTGTATGGAAGACGCCTGTAGGATGAGTAGTTACCTCACTAACGGACGCATCATTAACGTACACATTTGACTTGTATAACATACAACAAGCCATCATGACGTGGTTATCTGATGCTAAATGAAGTTTATCCCCAGCTAAGGTCACCCATTCTTTATTCAGTTCCTAAAGAAGACAGAATACGGGGCTACGGGCGAGGAGACCAGCAGACATGCTAGCTATCAACACCTCGTCCCACAGTGTCCCTATGTTCTCTGTTATTCTCACTTCAGTCCAGTTGTTCTCGGTAGCTAGATGGATCATGCCGTTCTTCCTCACGTCTCCATAATAAGAACTACACTCACATTTGTTTGATCTAAACCCAAACTATCCAGTGCTCATGCCGGGCCCACAACACCACATTACCTTAATAACATTACCTGCCAGTGGCAATGATGACCACTGAGTCTGGTCAGGTTGGCTCTCTCATCCTCATACCCACTACCTGACACAGCTTCTTGTGTGTGTGTGTGTGTGTGTGTGGTAGATATGGTCGTTAATGATCTCTTACGTTAATGATCACAGTAAACACAACACTTGACCGACGTCATGCCGGCCTGCACTGCCAGACGCTGGTTCATGACTCGGATAAATGATTCGAACTCCGACCAACTTATCATACTGGAACTTTGTTCTAGAGAAATTCCTGGTGTTAAAATCCATACATCATCTTATCTTAATGCAGTATGTATAACATCATTGTTATATATCATGTTAACGAACCAAAGGATTACTACAACGATATCTGACCATTTGAAGTCCTCACGACTCAGTGAACCAGTGAACCATCACGACCCACTGAACCCCCGAGACCTGACCCCCACCACTTGTCCTACTGACAACAACCACAGTAACCACACCACAGTGACTGTACACCCGCGTATCACTTGATCCAACACCTGTACGTACCACAACATCACCAGGCACCGCTGGACCACCTCCTACATGTTGACACGTACCGTAACTACCATCTTACGGCTCTGGTCCTGCACTAAGGTACGTGTTCTGCTGGGCTGAGGAGGAAAATAGTGTGGGGTAGCTCTCCCTTCAGCCTCTACCTCCCATCACCCACAACCACGAAACGAGGCAACAAATACTGTTCAAGGTGTGTGTGTGCACTAGGATAGTGCAAGTAGTGTGGTCCATAATTTCTTTCTAATTCAGATTTCAAAAGGTTTAAGAGAAAAGTGACGAATTGTATAATACTGGCAGAGTCCACACACACACACACACACACACACACACACACACACACACTATACGTTCAGTGTTAGAGCCCTGAGGTTCCGTCTTGCCTCATACTCAGGCGTCACTGATCACAGCTACAACCTGACCTCCACCGACCTGATCATCTTGCATCCTTCATCCTGTCCTGTACGTGTAGTGAAGGTCACAAAAGAGCCAATCATTGAGGAACCCTGCTGGAATGTTTCATCATTTCCATTCATGGTTTGCCAGAAATCATGGTTCAAGATGGCTGTAATTCCTTATGACACAATACATGTAAGAGAGACACAGTTGCAAGTGTATAGCACTTTACACTTAATATACCTGCTACAGTTAGTGGACCACTAGCCATCATACCTGACCCACTGACCCCCAGCCATCATACCTGACCCACTGACCCCCAGCCATCATACCTGACCCACTGACCCTCAGCCATCATACCTGACCCACTGACCCTCAGCCATCATACCTGACCCACTGACCCCCAGCCATCATACCTGACCCACTGACCCTCAGCCATCATACCTGACCCACTGACCCCCAGCCATCATACCTGACCCACTGACCCCCAGCCATCATACCTGACCCACTGACCCTCAGCCATCATACCTGACCCACTGACCCTCAGCCATCATACCTGACCCACTGACCCCCAGCCATCATACCTGACCCACTGACCCTCAGCCATCATACCTAACCCACTGACCCCTAGCCATCTTACCTGACCCACTGACCCCCAGCCATCATACCTAACCCACTGACCCCTAGCCATCATACCTGACCCACTGACCCCCAGCCATCATACCTGGCCCACTGACCCCTAGCCATCATACCTGACCCACTGACCCCTAGCCATCATACCTGACCCACTGACCCCCAGCCATCATACCTGGCCCACTGACTCCCAGCCATCATACCTGGCCCACTGACCCCTAGCCATCATACCTGACCCACTGATCCCCAGCCATCATACCTGGCCCACTGACCCCTAGCCATCATACCTGACCCACTGATCCCCAGCCATCATACCTGGCCCACTGACCCCTAGCCATCATACCTGACCCACTGACCCCCAGCCATCATACCTGGCCCACTGACCCCTAGCCATCATACCTGACCCACTGATCCCCAGCCATCATACCTGGCCCACTGACCCCTAGCCATCATACCTGACCCACTGACCCCCAGCCATCATACCTGACCCACTGACCCCCAGCCATCGTACCTGACCCACTGACCCCCAGCCTTCAGACCTGACCCACTGGTTCCCACCCACTAGTCATCCCCCACTGGGCCTCACCCACCAGTCATCCCCCACTGGGCCTCACCCACCAGTCATCCCCCACCGTGCCCCATCCACCACTCATCATCCACCGTGCCCCATCCACCAGTCATCATCCACCGTGCCTCATCCACCAGTCATGCCCCTCCGTGCCCCTAGTACTCACATGGAAGGTGGTGCGCACAGCATCGTCCAGCTGTTGTTGGAAGTGGCTGGTGTGGTGTAGGACGGCCCGGCTCGCTGAGTGTACCGCCTGACCCACCTCTGGCCCACCCTCCTGCCACGCCTGGAAACCCTGACCCAGAGTCTCGCCTGCAACAGAAAACGTGGAGTTAGTCCTGCACTCTGGGGGAAATGAAGGTGTGTGCTACACTCTGGGGGAAATGAAGGTGTGTGCTACACTCTGGGGTAAAATGGAGGTGTATGCAACACTCTGGGGGAGATGGAGATTTGTGGTTCACTCAGGGGGAGATTAAGACCTGAACTACAATCTGGGGGAAATGAAGGCATGCGATTTACTCTGGGGGGGATGGAACATGTGGTGGTCTCTGGGGGGATGGAACATGTGGTGGAGTCTGGGGAGATGGAACATGTGGTGGAGTCTGGGGGGATGGAACATGTGGTGGAGTCTGGGAAGATGGAACATGTGGTGGACTCTGGGGGGATGGAACATGTGGTGGTCTCTGGGGGGGATGGAACATGTGGTGGTCTCTGGGGGGGATGGAACATGTGGTGGAGTCTGGGAAGATGGAACATGTGGTGGACTCTGGGAAGATGGAACATGTGGAGCCCCACTGAGGACAGAGGTTAGCACTATGGTGCAGCAGAGCGTCCAGTGTGCCAGTATAGGAGCAGGGCAGGTAGAGAGACATGGGAAGGGGAACAGACTGACACGAGAGAGAGAGAGAGAGAGAGAGAGAGAGAGAGAGAGAGAGAGAGAGAGAGAGAGATTCAGTTTACGTTGGAAACACAAGAGATAAGGGAAAGTATTTACGAATTTTGGAGGCAGTGAAAAACCTGTCTTTTGAAATGTGTCAAGTTATGGTATTACGAAAGACACCACAAGGTACAGAGTTCCAAAGCTTCGACATGTAGGGCAGGAAACAGTTATCAAATCGGCCAACCTTTGAGTTGCTGATGTCCACACAATAATCATGTGACGCAGCAGCTCACTGAGTACCACACGGTGGGGGCACACAAGCAAGATTTATAGGAAAAGTTGAGAGTGTAACATTTACCATTTTCTTTAAGAAACTACAGATGTATGTGTTTATTCCTCTACACAAAGTGTAAACATATCGCTCCAGTATACCTGTTTTTCAAGTGCTATTGATCTTGCCACGACCATGGATGATGAGGCACGTCAAACATGCCTTCCACTGTACTTGTACCAAGACCAATAGTGGGTTAGACTCTACAAATACAGAAGGAAAGACGCTGGGAACCCGTGCCTTTCCTGCCCAACAAATCCAGCGGCAGAAACCTCAAGAAACAAAGCCACCTCTGGCTCCCCCACTCAACCCATATGGTCCAAATTAGCATTCCATTCCAGCTTTCCCTCGCCCTAAACAAATGTGCACATCCGACCCCGCGATTTGAAAATCAATGAAGTGAAAATTGAGAAGTTTCCCCTAAGGACCTCGGGCTGTCGCGTTCTCTCTGAGTCCATTACAGGCAAGACAACTCACCAGATCCCAGAGTTTGTGTTGGCGGCCCTGTGACCTGGTGCGCCGAGGCTCACACAGGAGGCAAGATGCCTCACACCAGCTCAAGACACTCACCCCCCGCCCACCACCTCTTCCTCTACTTGTATATCTACAAAGCTGCAAGCTCTCTCTCTCTCTCTCTCTCTCTCTCTCTCTCTCTCTCTCTCTCTCTCTCTCTCTCTCTCTCTCTTCCAAGCACAAATAGTCGATAATTTCTACTGCTGCAGCTGTGCTGGGTGTAGTAGATCAGTGTTTCTACTGCTGCAGCTGTGCTGGGTGTAGTAGACCACTGTTTTCACTGTTGCAGCTGTGCTGGGTGTAATAGTTCAGTGCTTCTACTGCCGCAGCTGTGCTGGGGTAGTATACCAATGTTTCCACTGCTACATCTGTGCTGGGTGTAGAAGACCAGTGTTTCCACTGCTGCAGCTGGGGTGGGTGTAGAAGACCAGTATTTCTACTGCTGCAGCTGTGGAGGGTGTAGGAGGCCAGTGTTTCTATTGCTGCAGCTGTGCTGGGTGCAGTAGACCATTCTTTCTACTGCTGCAGCTGTGTTGTGAGTAGCAGACCAATGTTTCTACTGCTACGTCTGTGCTGGGTGTAGAAAACCAGTGTTTGCACTGCTGCAGCTGTGCTGGGTGTACTAGACCAGTGTTTCTACTGCTGCAGCTGTGCTGGGTGTTGGAGACCAGTGATTTTACTGCGGCAGCTGTGCTGGGTGTAGTAGACCAGTGTTTGCACTGCTGCAGCTGTGCTGAGAGTAGTAAACCAATATTTCTACTGCTGCAGCTGTGCTGAGAGTAGTAGACCAGTGTTTCTACTGCTGCAGCTGTGCTGGGTGTACTAGACCAGTGTTTCTACTGCTGCAGCTGTGGTGTGAACCAGGTACCAGGATGGTACTGGTGGTGTGAGCCAGGTACCAGGATTGTACTACTGGTGGTGTGAACCAAACACCAGGATGGTACAGTCATACAAATGGGTGGTGGGGAGTGTATCATATACATGGGTGTTGGGGAGTGTATCGTACACATGGGTGGTGGGGAGTGTGTCATATACATGGGTGTTGGGGAGTGTATCGTACACATGGGTGGTGGGGAGTGTGTCATATACATGGGTGCTGGGGAGCGTGACATACACATGGGTGATGGGGAGTGTGTTATATACATAGGTGGTGGGGAGTTTGTCATATACTAGGTGGTGGGGAGTGTCATATACACAGGTGGTGGGGAGGTACTTCTGCTGTGTCGATCAGTTCAACAAGTGTAATATTCAGCCGTGTATTTCCCCTGCCAGATTAATACGGCTGGCGGCAGATGGAGAGAACGTGCTAGTTATTAACACGGTGGGAAATACCAGGTTTTTGTCGTTACCTACAAGTTTGAACATCCCTAATGAGCGGTGTGTGAGAGAGACAAATATATATATATATATATATATATATATATATATATATATATATATATATATATATATATATATATATATATATATATATTTGCTTTGTCGCTGTCTCCCGCGTTTCCGAGGTAGCGCAAGGAAACAAACGAAAGAAATGGCTCAACCCACCCACATACACATGTATATACATACACGTCCACACACGCAAATATACATACCTATACATCTCAATGTACACATATATATATACACACACAGACACATACATCTATACCCATGCACACAATTCACACTGTCTGCCTCTATTCATTCACCTCGCCACACATGGAATACCATCCCCCTCCCCCCTCATGTGTGCGAGGTAGCACTAGGAAAAGACAACAAAGGCCCCATTCGTTCACACTCAGTCTCTAGCTGTCATGCAATAATGCTCGAAACCACAGCTCCCTTTCCACAATCAGGCCCCACACAACTTTCCATGGTTTACCCCAGACGCTTCACATGCCCTGGTTCAATCCATTGACAGCACGTCGACCCCGGTATACCACATCGATCCAATTCACTCTATTCCTTGCCCGCCTTTCACCCTCCTGCATGTTCAGGCCCCGATCACACAAAATCTTTTTCACTCCATCTTTCCACCTCCAATTTGGTCTCCCACTTCTCCTCGTTCCCTCCACCTCCGACACATATATCCTCTTGGTCAATCTTTCCTCACTCATTCTCTCCATGTGCCCAAACCATTTCAAAACACCCTCTTCTGCTCTCTCAACCACGCTCTTTTTATTTCCACACATCTCTCTTACCCTTACGTTACATACTCGATCAAACCACCTCACACCACACACTGTCCTCAAACATATATATATATATATATAATATATATGTATATATATATATATATATATATATATATATATATATATATATATATATAAATCAGAAGAAGAGTATTATATTTGTGCGATGTGTGTGTGTGTGTGTGTGTGTGTGTGTGTGTGTAGAAAGACAAAGAAAATCGTTTGTTGCCTTTTACGAAACAATATTTGTCGCGCTCTGTGTGGCTGCCGCGGGCTACCCACATGAAAGACAGCTCCGCGTCACATTAGTCCGCTACAACCAAACTTTATACTGTATTTATACAACCAAACTTTATACTGTATTTATAACAACCTTTGTTTCCGGGCCGCCCTGAGGCATAAGCCCTTCTCTCACGGTACTGTCAGGCCGCAAGTGTGTGTGTGTGTGTGTGTGTGTGTGTGTGTGTGTGTATCCCATCATTAACCATACACAATATTATAACGAGTCGTCAATAAATTCTGCATTTTCTGAAAAAAAACCCACAAATCCTTTAAATAATCGGCTTAAAGAACCAAACCCGATACCGTGCCCACCCCCCACCACCACTACCCGATACCGTGCCCACCCCCACCACCACTACCCGATACCCAGCCCACCCCACCAACACTACCCGATACCCGGCCCACCCCACCACCCCAACCCGATACCCAGCCCACCCCACCACCCCTACCCGATACCCAGCCCACCCCCACCACCCCTACCCGATACCCAGCCCACCCCCCACCACCACTACCCGATACCCAGCCCACCCCCCACCACCACTACCCGATACCCATCCCACCCCACCAACACTAACCGATACCAAGCCCACCCTCACCACCACTATCAGAAACCCAGCCCACCCCACCAACACAAACCGATACCAAGCCCACCCTCACCACCACTATCAAATAAACAGCCCACCCCCACCACCTCTACCCGATACCCAGCCCACCCCCCCACCACCACTACCCGATACCCAGCCCACCCCCCACCACCACTAACCGATACCCAGCCCACAGGTTTGTAATCATAACTCCAGACGACACATGTAAATATGATAGCAGACGACACATGTAAATATGATAGCAGACGACACATGTAAATATGATAGCAGACGACACATGTAAATATGATAGCAGACGACACATGTAAATATGATAGCAGACGACACATGTAAATATGATAGCAGACGACACATGTAAATATGATAGCAGACGACACATGTAAATATGATAGCAGACGACACATGTAAATATGATAGCAGACGACACATGTAAATATGATAGCAGACGACACATGTAAATATGATAGCAGACGACACATGTAAATATGATAGCAGACGACACATGTAAATATGATAGCAGACGACACATGTAAATATGATAGCAGACGACACATGTAAATATGATAGCAGACGACACATGTAAATATGATAGCAGACGACACATGTAAATATGATAGCAGACGACACATGTAAATATGATAGCAGACGACACATGTAAATATGATAGCAGACGACACATGTAAATATGATAGCAGACGACACATGTAAATATGATAGCAGACGACACAAGCCGACGGTGCTGCCATCTTCCATGGGAACTTTCAGTATGACTTGTGGTTGACAACACTCGACGCACAGTAAACACTGACAATTGTTACGTCGTCAAATGCAAGTCATGTAAATATATTTATATAGGCCAGACTGGTAAAACTGTAACGGAGATGTGTTATTGGCACCGTCATGCAGTACGCAGGGATGACCACAAAAATGCGATCGCTAAACATTGTCATGAAAATGATCACCCTGGCCATAGATCTTGAAAATCCCGTTATTCTATACCCCTCTGCTGATTATGTCACACGTAACGTTATTGAATCTGTCTTAATTGCTAATACTAAGAACTTTAATTTGTCCCCAGGCAATTTTAAAGCCCATCCTAGCATTAACCAAATCATTATGAGAGAATTGACAAAACACGAAAACATAAAAAGTTGTTCAAGACACACCCAGCTACCCAGGTCAACCCCCGCCACGTGACCCCCCTTAATCACTCTCCCTTACAACGGTTACTGCCAGACAAAGTGGACAGTGGTTGGTCTGTACAGATTGGTGCTGGGCGGCGGGACTCAAGTGTGATGTTGGGATTTAAATAACTTTGTTAAGTACTGGCACCACCTGATGATGAGGTGGATTGTCTCCACGAAACATGTCGTGCCACATTGTATAGAAAAATTACATGTTAAATGTAATTGTATGAACTCCTAATGAAGTGCGATTTCACCTTCACACTATCATCACGGACAAGTGTGATCACAATATATATATATATATATATATATATATATATATATATATATATATATATATATATATATATATATATATATATATATATATGTACAAAGGCAAAGGGAATAAAGGTGAGTCCTCATTTTACAGAGGTATGAGTTTGTTGAGTATTCCTGGGAAATCATATAGGAGGGTATTGATTGAGAGGGTGAAGGCATGTACAGAGCATCAGATTGGGGAAGAGCAGTGTGGTTTCAGAAGTGGTAGAGGATGTGTAGGTCTGATGTTTGAAGAATGTATGTGAAAAATATTTAGAAAAGCAAATGGATTTGTATGTATCATTTATGGATCTGGAGAAGGCATATGATAGAGTTGATAGAGATGCTCTGTGGAAGGTATTAAGAATATATGGTGTGGAAGGTAAGTTGTTAGAAGCAGTGAAAAGTTTTTATCAAGGATGTAAGGCATGTGTACGTGTAGGAAGAGAGGAAAGTGATTGGTTCCCAATGTCTCCATGGTTTTTTAATTTGTTTATGGATGGGGTTGTTAGGGAGGTGAATGCAAGAGTTTTGGATGAGAGGGCTTGGGAAGTGAGTCAGTTGTTGTTCGCTGATGATACAGCGCTGGTGGCGGATTCGGGTGAAAAACTGCAGAAACTGGTGACTGAGTTTGGTAAAGTGTGTGAAAGAAGAAAGATGAGAGTAAATGTGAATAAGAGCAAGGTTATTAGGTACAGTAGGGTTGAGAGACAAGTTAATTGGGAGGCATGTTTGAATGGAGAAAAACTGGAGGAAGTGAAGTGTTTAAGATATCTGGGAGTGGATTTGGCAGCGGATGGAAACATGGAAGCGGAAGTGAATCATAGGGTGGGGGAGGGGGCGAAAGTTCTGGGAATGTTGAAGAATTTGTGGAAGTCGAGAACATTATCTCGGAAAGCAAAAATGGGTATGTTTGAAGGAATAGTGGTTCTAACAATGTTATATGGTTGCGAGGCATGGGCTATGGATAGAGTTGTGCGCAGGAGGGTGGATGTGCTGGAAATGAGATGTCTGAGGACAATATGTGGTGTGAGGTGGTTTGATCGAGTAAGTAATGAAAGGGTAAGAGAGATGTATGGTAATAAAAAGAGTGTGGTTGAGAGAGCAGAAGAGGGTGTTTTGAAATGGTATGGTCACATGGAGAGAATGAGTGAGGAAAGATTGACCAAGAGGATATATGTGTCAGAGGTGGAAGGAACGAGGAGAAGTGGGAGACCAAATTGGAGGTGGAAAGATGGAGTGAAAAAGATTTTGAGTTATCGGGGCCTGAACATGCAGGAGGGTGAAAGGCGTGCAAGGAATAGAGTGAATTGGAACGATGTACCACATCGTCGGGGTCGACGTGCTGTCAATGGATTGAACCAGGGCGTGTGAAGCGTCTGGGATAAACCATGGAAAGTTGTGTGGGGCCTGGATGTGGAAAGGGAGCTGTGGTTTCAGTGCATTATACATGACAGTTAGAGACTGAGTGAACGAATGGGGCCTCTGTTATCTTTTCCTAGCGCTACCTCGCGCACATGCGGGGAGAGGGGGTTGTTATTTCATGTGTGGCGGGGTGGCGATGGGAATGAATAAAGGCAGACAGTATGAATTATGTACATGTGTATATATGTATATGTCTGTGTGTGTATACATATGTATACGTTGAGATGTATAGGTATGTATATTTGCGTGTGTGGACGTGTATGTATATACATGTGTATGTGGGTGGGTAGGGCCATTCTTTCGTCTGTTTCCTTGCGCTAACTCGCTAACGCGGGAGACAGCGACAAAGCAAAATACATACATATATATATATATATATATATATATATATATATATATATATATATATATATATATCCCACCACAGCCAGCCTGTGGTGGGCTATGTGGACCTGTGGGTTGCGGTTTCCACCTATTTGGTCGACCAACCTAACAACCGTCGGCCCAGCCCGGGCTGTGGGGTTGAAAACTTAATGGGGTTGAGTCTACTGAGTCTGAGGAAAAGCGAAACATTATTCTGTTGATACAGAAGACACACAGACAAACAGTAAGACAAACGACAACCATAGCTATATAACAAAGACACTCACTGCAATACAGACAAAGACAAGAGAGACACAGAGACCAAGACACAGACCAAGGTAGGAGGGTGGAGCCTCAGCCAAACAACAAACTAAAAATATGGCTGGTAATTAGGAACGTCAGGTTCAGATACCTTTTATAATGCGGGTGGGGCTGCAGGAGAGAGAGAGAGGGGGGGTATGTTAAGCAGATGAAGTCATGATCCTCGCTACACAAGACGGGGGCCCACGAGAGGAAGGGTTCACCCGTACAGTAGCACCAGGTGAGTACCAACACACACACACACACACACACACACACACACACACACACATATATATATATATCATATCATATCTATAATTTACTCTGTCGCTGTCTCCCGCGTTAGCGAGGTGGCGCAAGGAAACAGGCGAAAGAATGGCCCAACCTACCTACATACACATGTATGTACATACACGCCCACACACCCACATATACATACCTATACATTTCAATGTATACATACATATACATACACAGACAAATACATATATACACATGTACATATTCATACTTGCTGCTCTCAGCCATTCCCGTCGCCACCCCGCCACACATGAAATAACAACCCCCTCCCCCCTCATGTGCGCGAGGTAGCGCTGCATGTTCAGGCCCCGATCGCTCAAAATCTTTTTTCACTCCATCTTTCCACCTCCAATTTGGTCTCCCACTTCTCCTCGTTCCCTCCACCTCTGACACATATATCCTCTTTGTCAATCTTTCCTCAGTCATTCTCTCCATGTGACCAAACCATTTCAATACACCCTCTCCTGCTCTCTCAACTACACTCTTTTTATTACCACACACACATTTCTTACCCTTTCATTACTTACTCGATCAAACCACCTCACACCACATACTGTCCTCAAACATCTCATTTCTAACACATCCACCCTCCTCCGCACAACCCTATCTATAGCCCACGCCTCGTAACCATATAAAATCGTTGGAACCACTATTCCTTCAAACACCCATTTTTGCTTTCCGAGATAATGTTTTCGCCTTCCACACATTCTTCAACGCTCCCAGAACCTTCGTCCCCTCCCCCACCTTGTGACTCACTTCCGCTTTCATGGATCAATCCGCTGTTAAATCCACTCCCAGATATCTAAAACACTTCACTTCTAGTTTTTCTCCATTCAAACTTACCTCTCAGTTGACTTGTCCCTTAACCCTACTGGACCTAATAACCTTGCCCTTATTCACATTTACTCTCAGCTTTCTTCTTTCACACACTTTACCAAACTCAGTCACCAGCTTCTGCAGTTTCTCACCCGAATCAGCCACCAGTGCTGTATCATCAGCGAACAGCAACTAACTCACTTCCCAAGCCCTCTCATCCACAACAGACTACATACTTACCCCTCTCTCCAAAACTATTGCATTTACCTCCCTAACAACCCCATCCATAAACAAATTAAACAACCATGGAGACATCACGCACCCCTGCTGCAAACCGACATTCACTGGGAACCAATCACTTTCCTCTCTTCCTACTCGTTCATATGCATTACATCCTCAATAAAAACTTTTCACTGCTTCTAGCAACTTACCTCCCACACCATATATTCTTAATACCTTCCACAGAGCATCTCTATCAACTCTATCATATGCCTTCTCCAGATCCATGATTGCCACATACAAATCCATTTGTTTTCCAAGTATTTCTCACATACATTCTTCAAAGCAAACATCTGATCCACACATCCTCTACCACATCTGTAACCACTCTGTTCTTCCCTAATCTGATGTTCTGTACATGCCTTCACCCTCTCAATCAATACCCTCCCATATAATTTCCCAGGAATACTCAACAAACTTATACCTGTAATTTGAACACTCACCTTTATCCCCTCTGCCTTTGTACAATGGCACTATGCATGCATTCCGCCAATCCCCACCATGAGCCATACATACACTGAATATCCTCATCAACCACTCAGTAACATATTCATCCCCTTTTTTTTAATAAATTCCACTGCAATACCATCCAAACCTGCTGCCTTGCCGGCTTTCATCTTCCGCAAAGCTTTCACTACCTTTTCTCTGTTTACCAAACTATTCTCCCTGACCCCTCTCCGCACACCACCTCGACCAAAACACACTATATCTGCCACTCTATCATCTAATACATTCAACAAACCTTCAAAATATATTATCCCTGGGGACAGGAGAGAAAGAATACTTCCACGTATTCCCTGCGTGTCGTAGAAGGCAACTAAAAGGGGAGGGAGCGGGGGCGGGAAATCCTCCCCTCTCGTTTTCAATTTTCCAAAAGAAGGAACACCAGTACAACATAATCACCATGACAGTACCATGGTACGATCCTACAGCATGACGGTACGACCCTAGAACCTGATAGTACCATAGTACGACCCTACAGCATGATGGTACGACTATAAAACATGACGGTACGTTGGTACGACACTAGAACATTACGTAATACACTTGAGCACGATGATAAGGTCAGGTCAGCGACGTGCTCCACCACAGGTCAGGTCAGCGACGTGCTCCACCACAGGTCAGGTCAGCGACGTGCTCCACCACAGGTCAGGTCAGCGACGTGCTCCACCACAGGTAAGGTCAGCAAGGTGTTCCACCGTAGACAAGGTTATCAAGATTCTCCACACAGGGTCCGGTGGCTCAGTACACACCAGGAACACGGCAGTCAGAGGTTGTCACACCGGGGGAGGTCGTCCTAGAGGTCGTCATACCGTGGAGGTCGTCCTAGAAGGTCGTCATACTGGGGGAGGTCGTCCTAGAGGTCGTCATACTGTGGAGGTCGTCCTAGAGGTCGTCATACCGGGGGAGGTCGTCCTAGAGGTCGTCATACCGGGGGAGGTCGTCCTGAAGTTAACGTACCGAAGAGGTCGTCTTCCAAGGGGAGGTAGGTGCTGCAGGAGGTCGCTGGGAGGGAGATGTCGACCGTCACCCACAGCTGGTGTGGGAGAGTTAGCTGTTGACCCAGATGGCAAGGTAAACACACACACCTCATTGTTTACCCCTGGACTTGCTGGAGGACCCCAGGAACACGGGGGTCAGGCTCGAGGGCCTCCAGGGATCCCGGGGCCCAGGTTGGAGGGCCCCCTATGGCCCAGGGACCTGGCTGTGGGGCCCCTATGACCCGGGGACCAAGAAGCCTCAGCACTCACAACAACAGGGATCCAGCAACGCTCCAGCTACACACACACACACACACACACACACACACACACACACACACACACACACACACTGTTGGTTGCACAGCTGTGTGTGAGGAACATATCCCCGTCATACGTCGTGTGTGTGAGGAATATACCCCCGTCATACGTCGTGTGTGAGGCATACACCTCTGTTATACCACTTTTGATCTATACATAATCCAAGTGGTCCCTGAGTGCGTGTGAAGTTGTCCAGGACGATGCATGATCCTGTCCTGGGGGATGTGTATATAAAATCAACATTCACAACGAGACATGTACAAGGTAAGGTATACATCATTAGCTTCATGACCAGCATGACGACGGTGAGATGTCAGACAAGGTATAACTATCAGGGACAACCATGGTACCATGATTAACGTGTGGTAAGCCATGTAAAGCGGCCAATGAACTGAGCCTCTACATGACACTAGAGGAGGTCAAGATGCTACTAGTGTCCACCAGTCTATTGAAACAGAGTGGAATGTGACCCCTAGGGATCCTTAATGGATTGACCAAAGGGAATGTCATATATGACACAGTAATTACATATTGTGATGGAAGGAAGTGATGGATGCGTGGGACCTCCTGTATGGTGACTCATTAATGAAAATATTGATCAACTGTACATCATCTTGAACAGAACGAGTAACGATGACCCATGACAGTACAACTCCCTCCACTTGTGTACAGAGCACACACACACACACACACACACACACACACACACACACACAGGCTTCCGTGGTATAGCTGACCATGATTCACGCAGTCCCGCTCGGGTTCAAATCTTAGGCACGGCATTTAGCCCACTGCAAACCCACCTGTTTAGCCTCCCTCTGGGGCTGAGCGATGAATGAGTATCTGCCACATAGTAAGGT
>NC_092263.1:4983914-5088914 GCF_036320965.1 Panulirus ornatus | reverse complement strand
GTGGTCATCCCTGCGTACTGAGTGACGGTGCCAATAACACATCTCCGTTACAATTTTGCCGGTCTGGCCAGTGTATATTACACGCCTTACATTTACATCGTAAACACTACCAATTTTCCGATAATTTGACCTACTATGTATTAAGGTCTTACTGAGGGTGTTATTGTACTGGAAAGCAACATCAAAAGCACTGTTTTTAATACCTGTCTTACATTAGCTAAGTTGGGAGAATAGAGCAACATCAAACATCAAACACTTAGATCTATCATCATCATTTGTCACATTTTTGTTACAAGAAACATAAAATGTCTTCCTAGCTTTCCAGTAAACTTTGTTCACAAACCAATTGGGATAATATAACTGCCTAAAGATACGCTTTATATGACTACATTCATCTACCAGGCCTATAGGATCACATATCCGTAGTGCTCTTAAAAATATAGATATAACTACAGACATTTTTACGGGAGAATTATGTACTGAGAAATAATTGATATAGCTTTGCGTGTAATTTTTACACACAAAAATTTGGTCTTGCCATGGGATACCCTCTTAGTCCTATCCTCAGTAACTTATTCATGGAATATTTTGAAAATGAAATACTAACTTCAGTTAACAATCATCCGAAAGTCTGGTTTAGATACGTGGATGATGTGTAGTCCTTGTGGCCAGTTTAGATACGTGGATGATGTGTGGTCCTTGTGGCCAGTTTAGATACGTGGATGATGTGTGGTCCTTGTGGCCAGTTTAGATACGTGGATGATGTGTGGCAATTGTGGCCATCCTCCCAAGATTGTGATGTTTTCCTTAATGAATTAAATAACATCCACCCAACTATCAAATTCAAGATGGAATGGGTTAAAGAAGGCAAACTGCTCTTTCTTGATGTGTTGATAACTATGGAATCTGATTCATTTGTCCTTCAAGAGTACGCAGAGGTGACCACAGCAATGTAGTCGCTAATCACTGGCAAGCAAACGATGCTCCTGTACACCTTAACAAGCCAGTCACAATCTACCCCTCTGCCGATTATGCCACACGTCATTACATCTGTCTTAATTGCTTAATACCAAGAACTTTAATTTGTCCCCAGGTAACTTTAAAGCACATCCTATTATCAACCAAATCATTATGAAGGAATTATGAAAAACAAATTCCACAAAGTAGTTGAATACACCTCTCGTTACCCAGGCCAGCCTCCCCGACTCCCCCACGCAACAACACTCGTGAACAGTCAGGCCGGTGTATGTATACCTCGGTAGGGCGGTGACAGGACGGAGTGTGCGTGTTGGTGTTGGGATGTACAAACGTTGGGAATTGTTTACTTCTTATGAGACGGATTGTCTCCGTGAAACATGCAGTGAAGCATACATTAAAACTTACAGGCTAAGTATAATTATAAAGGCCACATCCGTTGATACTTATATATATATATATATATATAACTTAGAATGAGAATTATGGCCAATAATGTACATATCTCCAGCCCAGAGGGCGCACGGTACAACACATCCTCGCTCGGTTGTAAGTTACAAAACAGTTAAGTAGAATAGAAGAAATTTTTCTTTTATCTTAGCACAAATTTCGTAAAATACAATGAACTAAACGTAAAGTGAAAGTTTAGCTTGACCCATCAAGCTGATGTAAGTTTTAATAACAAGTTCCGTTAAGCTTCGTCCGTTTTAATTAAAATTTTTGAGAAAGATACAAAACGTGAGACTTTATGTGAAAGTAATACTGGCGCTGCGTCCCGTGGCAGGATACTTCGTCCTCTGCGACCTGCAACCTGGTCACTGGACGAGAAGACACTTTCCTCTCCATCTTCACGTCCTCTCTACACCAACGGTGAGGCCCCTGGCTTGTACGTGGGCAGCCACTGGTGACTTCAACTCTCTCTCTCTCTCTCTCTCTCTCTCTCTCTCTCTCTCTCTCTCTCTCTCTCTCTCTCTCTCTCTCTCCCATCCCTTCCTAAAGACAAGAGAATCAGAAAAAAATAATCCTTAATAGAGTCGAAAAATGTTGTTAATTAAATACAATCTTTTCCAGGAGGAAGATGAAAAATGGAAAGTTAGAAAAAAACGATTGTTAGAGTGGCCCTCTCCATCTACCTCCCCCCCCTCCTCCACACACACACACACACACACACACACACACACACACACACCCAACAGCCCCAGCCCCCACCACCCCAACATCAAGCTCCACCGCCAGCAGCCAGGGCCGGACACAAACACACACACACACACACACACACACACACACACACACACACACACACACACATCAGACATGCTCATGGGAATTAACTAACTTAAATACTCTCCTAACGAGGCTGTTGAAGAGGAGGTCCCATCTGATCCCGTTATGCCACGCCCACCACTACTACAACACCAGCAGACCAGCCAGGGTTGCAGACCACAGCAACAGCAGCAGACCAGCCAGGGTTGCAGACCACAACAACAGCAGCAGACCAGCCAGGGTTGCAGACCACAACAACAGCAGCAGACCAGCCAGGGTTGTAGACCACAACACCAGCAGACCAGCCAGGGTTGTAGACCACAACACCAGCAGCAGACCAGCCAGGGTTGTAGACCACAACACCAGCAGACCAGCCAGGGTTGTAGACCACAACACCAGCAGACCAGCCAGGGTTGTAGACCACAACACCAGCAGCAGACCAGCCAGGGTT
The DNA here is from genome assembly GCF_036320965.1 of Panulirus ornatus. Lineage (NCBI taxonomy): Eukaryota > Metazoa > Arthropoda > Malacostraca > Decapoda > Palinuridae > Panulirus > Panulirus ornatus. The sequence continues at coordinate 5,086,225 of NC_092263.1, read as the reverse complement.
GTAGACCACAACACCAGCAGACCAGCCAGGGTTGTAGACCACAACACCAGCAGCAGACCAGCCAGGGTTGCAGACCACAACAAGAACAGCAGACCAGTCAGGGTTGCAGACCACAACACTTCAGTCACAACATTTTGTGACCAGACAAAATTGTTTCCATACACCCTCCCCTCCCCCTCCCCCGCGGTGAACATAGTGCTATACGTTCGTGATGTTTTCGTCGTGTTTTCGTTCGAATATCAAACTGCGTTCGTAAGTTTAGCCTGGGAATTGTAGGATCATTTAGCCGTATTATCCTCAGACGTAGACCGTCTACATCAACTGTACGCTTATTTCGTGAGTTTATCCTTCCTGATTTTGCGTAAGATGGTCACCCTGTATTCGTTCTATAAGCCGTATTTTCGTAATACTTGTACTGAGCTTTCGTTAGCTATCTATTCGTACTTTCGTAAGACTGGGATCGTATTTCGTTCGTTCATCTAGCCGTATTTTCACACGGCTTGGGCAGGATTCCTTAAAGCTTAACTATCCGTATTTTCTTAAGCTTATCTTACCGTATTTTCGTAAGACTGCCACCGTATAAAAGTGAAATCATCTGGCCGTATTCCCAAATAATCATACGACCATTCTCATGATTATTAAGCTGTATTAAAGAATTATCGTGTCGTATTTCCCTAAGAAATAACTAAGAAATGCCTAGCCTTTTCGTCATACGGTTTCTGGAAGAATAATCCTATAGTCAGGATACCATATTCAAAATCATCATGGGATCATAACCTCTAAGGATCATCAGGACATACTTTCTACATGTTATTTAAGCTATAAACTTCTCATCATCTCATGAATTATAGAATTATCTTGAGGCAGAAATCCTATGCGATTATGAAGGTGTTATGTCTGTGTTCTGGCAAACAGATCCCCCAGCTCTCAACTCAATAATACAACACATATTGCTGGAAAGAGCAAAAGAAACCCTAAGAAGTTTTACAGTTATGTTAGAAGCAAGAGAGAGAGTCATTACCCAGTCAATTGGTCCATTAATTACGGAAAACGGTGACCTGGTTCAAGACAACGAAGTCATGACAAAGATATTAAATGACTTTCTTGCATTTGTTATTGAGACTAAACACACATGTCCCAAATCCAGTTTTACTGAAGAGAGAAGCGAACGTCCTCCACAAACTGACATACAAGCTGAAGAAATACTTTCTGCGATACACGGAATGAAAGTAAATAAAACGGCAGGACCTGATAAGTGTTAACCGAGGACAATGAAAAAGGCGAAAAGTGAGATAGTTAAGCCCTTGGCTGCCACCATGTTCAGTTAGTTACATGAAAAGTTCCAGATGAAGGAAAGTTTGCTAATGTAACATTGATATTCATAAGAGGTAGTAGGTTACTGCCGGGAAATTATCGTCCCGTTAGCTTAACGTCTGTAGTTGGAAAACTTATGGAAACCTTCATTAGAAATACAAGTGTAAATCATTTAGAAGACCACCACTTAATATAAGATGGTTTACGACGAAATCGCTCATGTCTGGCAAATATGATGGATTTCTCTTATGACATAATCAATACACAAACACACAGTAAATTCCAAGCAAATAATCACAAAATCTTTTAATCGTGTAATCATTTTAATGTTTACTTACAGGACTTATGTCCCAAAACAATATTCCAACACCAGATTCGTATTCAGCATAAAAGACAGGTTTTATACTGAAGTTTTCAAGCAAATCTATTCACTGAGAAATATACCAAAAATTGCAGGAAAAGTTCCATTTTGAAACAAAAAGTTTTTTTGTGGTCTAAAATATACACTCAACTATTATCCATAGTTTGTAGTATTTTTCGCAGTGGATAAATTTGATTGACAACCTCAGTATATGATCTATGTTTCATACTGATACACTTTGGGGTTGAAGTATTGTCTGGGGGGGTCATCAAGTCCTGTACAGAAGGATCCAAATCAATATATGTTTAAATCATTGTGTGGTCATTTGCTTCGTATTTATTGGGTACATGTCAGCCAGAGGAAGTATTTATGAGATATTTTCTATAATCATATCAAGTACAGAAACTTTTCATTATAGTTTAATTCTGTAAAACAAAAAACAATGTTTATCTACAACCAGGTATAATGGGTCACAAATATTCAGGATCTGATGGCGATATTCTCAGTATATTTGAATGGAAATATTATGGATGTGATGCACATTGTACATACACAAGTCTACCAACGGATGATGTTCGTCAAACTGTTATATACTCTGACGCTATGATATGTCTATCTCATATAGTCTATGATGCTATAATATGTATATCTCATATAGTCTATGATGCTATAATATGTCTATCTCTTCTATGATGCTATAATATGTCTATCTCTTCTATGATGCTCTAATATGTACATCTCTTATATTCTATGATGCTATAATATGTATATCTCATATAGCCTACGGTGCTATAATTTGTATTATATTCTATTATGCTATAACATTATCTCTTATATTCTATGATGCTATAATATGTATATCTCTATGATTCTATAATATCTGTTTGTTATACAGTCTGATCCTATCTACATCTGTTATCAAAAATGACAATTCGTTCAACGTATTACACAAGATAAAGAGAGTTTAGTAAAACTGTTCTAAGTAAAACTACTGCAAGACTCCATTACTTGCTCCTTACTGGGTTGCCTGATCAAGTAAATGGATTACTACCACATAATTGTACCACTACCACATAATTATACTACTACCACATAATTGTACCACTACCACATAATTATACCACTACCACATAATTATACTACCACCACATAATTATACTACCACCACATAATTATTATACTACCACCACATAATTATACTACCACCACATAATTATACTACCACCACATAATTATACTACCACCACATAATTATACTACCACCACATAATTATACTACCATCACATAAGCAAGGTTTTCCTTCATGGTTTTAAAAGCAATAATTCCACTGACAAATTGGCTGAATTTCTGTTGTGATATAATGAATGATGAAAGTAAAGCTCATGACGTCATCTTAAAGTTTCAGAAAGTATTGGATAAAGTTCCACATAATATATGAACAATAACAACAGGTCATTCACATGGCGTTGTAGTCTGCTGGTTAACAGGTGATTTGCTCCGGCTGTTCTGGGTTATCCATCGTTTGTGTCATCACGATCTGTGTAGGTCATTAAAGGTCAGATTGCTCTCATGTTAACTGCAGGACCAAATACAAACTTGTACACAAACGTTTGACCTCCAATGAGGCTAAATGCTCTTTCTTCAAAACGTTTGACCTCCAATGAGGCTAAATGCTCTTTCTTCAAAACGTTTGACCTCCAATGAGGCTAAATGTTCTTTCTTCAAAACGTTTGACCTCCAATGAGGCAAAATGCTCTTTCTTCAAACAGGGTTATTTACATGAGAAGTAACCAACCAAACACGGTAATTTTCCATTATATATTACCATCTCAACTTTATGTAGGAAACCATGTCTCCACATGAGGTCTAGTTATGAGATATCGTTTCCTATATAAAGTTTAGATGATGATATGATAATACGCGAGTTTTGAAAGTGGTTTTTACACCACTTTCAAAGGGGAAAGGCGATTCAGAAAAATGAAATTTGTATATGTAGTTAAGTTGGGTTGAGCTAGTGAGAGGCAGGATGAGGCGAGGCAAAAATAACTACATGAACACACGTGTTATCCTGCCAGTGACCTAACCAGGTGTGATCTTCCTGAAGTGTTATCTTTGAACGACATGTGTCGAATGTACCCAATTATGAACGACGGATCATATACGGAACGTTTTCAGATCCAATGTGTGTACTGCTGTGTTGTTGATGTTATTGAGAAAGGAAAACGAGATGTGAAAAATCTTGTATGTAAAGATTTGTAAGTTTGAGTTATGACAGCCAGGCGTCTGTGTGATCTGTGATACGAAGGAATGCAAACAACAACAAACCATTGGGTGATTTCGAGGTTGTTTGTGTAAACAAGGACACAGTAATGGTCAGGAGTTGCTGAACAACAGTACGAAGGTAAACATGTGAAATGGAGAAATATCTGTAAATCTTACATTGAAGTAAGTACGCGCACATATTGGCCATCGATAACATGATGGTTTGGCAAGTGTCTGTGATGGTACTCTGAACTGCTTTGTTTGGTCAGTCAGTTCAAGTATAACAAACGTTTTGAAGAAAGAACATTTAGCCTCATTGGAGGTCAAACGTTTTGAAGAAAGAGCATTTAGCCTCATTGGAGGTCAAACGTTTTGAAGAAAGAGCATTTAGCCTCATTGGAGGTCAAACGTTTTGAAGAAAGAACATTTAGCCTCATTGGAGGTCAAACGTTTTGAAGAAAGAACATTTAGCCTCATTGGAGGTCAAACGTTTTGAAGAAAGAACATTTAGCCTCATTGGAGGTCAAACGTTTTGAAGAAAGAGCATTTAGCCTCATTGGAGGTCAAACGTTTTGAAGAAAGAACATTTAGCCTCATTGGAGGTCAAACGTTTTGAAGAAAGAGCATTTTGCCTCATTGGAGGTCAAACGTTTTGAAGAAAGAGCATTTAGCCTCATTGGAGGTCAAACGTTTGTGTACAAGTTTGTATTTGGTCCTGCAGTTAACATGAGAGCAATCTGACCTTTAATGACCTACACAGATCGTGATGACACAAACGATGGATAACCCAGAACAGCCGGAGCAAATCACCTGTTAACCAGCAGACTACAACGCCATGTGAATGACCTGTTGTTATTGTTCATATATTATGTGGAACTTTATCCAATACTTTCTGAAACTTTAAGATGACGTCATGAGCTTTACTTTCATCATTCATTATATCACAACAGAAATTCAGCCAATTTGTCATTGGAATTATTGCTTTTAAAACCATGAAGGAAACCCTTGCTTATGTGGTGGTAGTATAATTATGTGGTGGTAGTATAATTATGTGGTGGTAGTATAATTATGTGGTGGTAGTATAATTAGGTGGTAGTAGCATAATTATGTGGTGGTAGTATAATTATGTGGTGGTAGTATAATTATGTGGTGGTAGTATAATTATGTGGTGGTAGTATAATTATGTGGTGGTATTATAATCATGTGGTGATTTCAGAAGCAGTTCTAGGAAAGCCATCGTCTAAGTTAGAAAGGTTCTACTTTCCTGTAAGATCCGGACTCATGATCTTTCATAAGACTTTTTGAATCACTAAAGAATTCCACTGAAGTCTTGAAGGGTACTGAAGGAACCCGCTGTATCCGGGCGGCTACAGCTGATGAAGTTTCGTCTGGAATGATGGTTTCTGTAACCTGACAAGCTAAAAACCCAAGGCAAAGTGTTCGACAGTTTCTAGGTCGGGTCTTGCTACATCTTTTTGTGTACAGGACGAAATAATGATATGAATTATAATCACACCGCAAATGTAACTTACGATCAACAGGTCTGGTGGCATTTATGATATATTCTCTCTCTCTCTCTCTCTCTCTCTCTCTCTCTCTCTCTCTCTCTCTCTCTCTCTCTCTCTCTCTCTCTGTATATATATATATATATATATATATATATATATATATATATATATATATATATATATATATATATGAAGTCTGTTGTGGATGAGAGAGCTTGGAAAGTGAGTCAGTTGTTGTTCGCTGATGATACAGCGCTGGTGGCTGATTCGTGTGAGAAACTGCAGAAGCTGGTGACTGAGTTTGGTAAAGTGTGTGAAAGAAGAAAGTTAAGAATAAATGTGAATAAGAGCAAGGTTATTAGGTACAGTAGGGTTGGGGGTCAAGTCCACTGGGGGGTAAGTTTGAATGGAGAAAAACTGGAGGAAGTACAGTGTTTTAGTTATCTTGGAGTGGATCTGGCAGCGGATGGAACCATGGAAGCGGAAGTGGATCATAGGGTGGGGGAGGGGGCGAAAATCCTGGGAGCCTTGAAGAATGTGTGGAAGTCGAGAACATTATCTCGGAAAGCAAAAATGGGTATGTTTGAAGGAATAGTGGTTCCAACAATGTTGTATGGTTGCGAGGCGTGGGCTATGGATAGAGTTGTGCGCAGGAGGATGGATGTGCTGGAAATGAGATGTTTGAGGACAATGTGTGGTGTGAGGTGGTTTGATCGAGTAAGTAACGTAAGGGTAAGAGAGATGTGTGGAAATAAAAAGAGCGTGGTTGAGAGAGCAGAAGAGGGTGTTTTGAAATGGTTTGGGCACATGGAGAGAATGAGTAAGGAAAGATTGACCAAGAGGATATATGTGTCGGAGGTGGAGGGAACGAGGAGAAGTGGGAGACCAAATTGGAGGTGGAAAGATGGAGTGAAAAAGATTTTGTGTGATCGGGGCCTGAACATGCAGGAGGGTGAAGGAGGGCAAGGAATTGAGTGAACTGGATCGATGTGGTATACCGGGGTTGACGTGCTGTCAGTGGATTGAATCAGGGCATGTGAAGCGTCTTTCTTCTTCACACACTTTAGCAAACTCAGTCACCAGCTTCTGCAGTTTCTCACATGAATCAGCCACCAGCGCTGTATCATCAGCGAACAACAACTGACTCACTTTCCAAGCTCTCTCATCCACAACAGACTGCATACTTGCCCCTCTTTCCAAAACTCTTGGATTCACCTCCCTAACAACCCCATCCATAAACAAATTAAACAACCATGGAGACATCACACACCCCTGCCGCAAACCTACATTCACTGAGAACCAATCACTTTACTCTCTTCCTACAAGTACACATGCCTTACATCCTCGAAAAAAAACTTTGCACTGCTTCTAACAACTTGCCTCCAACACCATATATTCTTAATACCTTCCACAGAGCATCTCTATCAACTCTATCATATGCCTTCTCCAGATCCATAAATGCTACATACAAATCCATTTGCTTTTCTAAGTATTTCTCACATACATTCTTCAAAGCAAACACCTGATCCACACATCCTCTACCACTTCTGAAACTACACTGCTCCTCCCCAATCTGATGTTCTGTACATATATATATATATATATATATATATATATATATATATATATATATATATATATATATATATATATATATATATATATATCCCGTTGATATACTGAGAGTCATGCCAGATCCGGCATCGCAAAGTTCCAGCCAGATAAGCCAGGCTGTGAAGAGCCATAATGGACGAGGACACAGAAGCTTCCTGTAGCGACGCCGCGCACGACCTCGTCACAGCAGACTCGCTACACGACGCCCAACAACTCGGGATTAGTCTGGACGTTGGTATAAAACTCCCCCCGCATCAAGGCACGACGCTGGCGCCCCCCCCCCCCCCCCCAACAACTCTGGATTAGTCTGGACGTTGGTATAAAACTCCCCCACATCAAGGCACGACGGTCCCCCCCCCCCCCACCTCATCAACGTGGCTGAGGACATGTTGGTCATGTGGGGTGACTGAGGACACGTTGGTCATGTGGGGTGACTGAGGACATGTTGGTCATGTGGGGTGACTGAGGACATTTTGGTCATGTGGGGTGACTGAGGACATTTTGGTCATGTGGGGTGACTGAGGACATTTTGGTCATGTGGGGTGACTGAGGACACGTTGGTCATGTGGGGTGACTGAGGACATTTTGGTCATGTGGGGTGGCTGAGGACATGTTGGTCATGTGGGGTGACTGAGGACATTTTGGTCATGTGGGGTGGCTGAGGACACGTTGGTCATGTGGGGTGACTGAGGACACGTTGGTCATGAGGGGTGACTGAGGACATGTTGGTCATGTGGGGTGACTGAGGACACGTTGGTCATGTGGGGTGACTGAGGACATGTTGGTCATGTGGGGTGGCTGAGGACACGTTGGTCATGTGGGGTGACTGAGGACATTTTGGTCATGTGGGGTGACTGAGGACACGTTGGTCATGTGGGGTGACTGAGGACACGTTGGTCATGTGGGGTGACTGAGGACACGTTGGTCATGTGGGGTGACTGAGGACATGTTGGTCATGTGGGGTGACTGAGGACACGTTGGTCATGTGGGGTGACTGAGGACACGTTGGTCATGTGGGGTGACTGAGGACACGTTGGTCATGTGGGGTGACTGAGGACATTTTGGTCATGTGGGGTGGCTGAGGACATGTTGGTCATGTGGGGTGACTGAGGACATTTTGGTCATGTGGGGTGGCTGAGGACATGTTGGTCATGTGGGGTGACTGAGGACATGTTGGTCATGTGGGGTGACTGAGGACATGTTGCGACCATAAGAGCCGCGAAGAGTAAGGAGAAAACCGATCAAAACCTTTATGTTTCTAAACCTGTTCGACGACTTAATGAAGAGTTTTTCAAGAGAGAAGAGAGAGAGCAACCTGAGAACATATTGTAAAAGATGTTCAGATATAATGCATCAGCAGAAGACTAGCGGATGAACGCAACACACTGACTGAAGACGTGGCTAATGCAGACGCCGAACATAGATATAAGATGTCTGCCAGAAGAAAATGAAATTACATTAGAATTCACATCAGAAAGACAGACAACAGGAGGCTTGCTTAGCCCACGACTGGGTTGTCTGATGAAATCAAATAGGATTTTAACTTAAGAAAATGTAATTCCGCTCAGCAATTTTTTAAGCTATCACTGATTCCCCGCTACTGCACAGCAGTCTTCTAGTGTCCCCGTTAACGCAGTCGTTTATACCCCCTCCCCGTACGGTAAAGACTGCTTATCCTACCAACCCTCTAACATTCAGAGCCAAATCCTACTCAGTATAACACTAACTCAATTGTATTCACTTCCCAGGTCTCACTCCCTCGACGTAGTATCTACAGGTGATGGTCTTCGTCCAAGAGATAACAATACTTGCTATGTGGCCAATTGTTATAACGGTTAATGGCATTGTCGATAAGGAGAGAGAGAGAGAGAGAGAGAGAGAGAGAGAGAGAGAGAGAGAGAGAGAGAGAGAGAGAGAGAGAGAGAGGACCAAGGAACAGGCTGGGTCACAGTGAAAGCCGGCTCAAACATTATACAGTATGGAGGATATCAATGAGGGAAGACTGAGGGATCAGTCCCTGACTGACACGTCTCTGGCCCTCCTGAGGGAGTTCCTCTCCCTACTTACTAATTCCCTCTTGCCCTCCTGAAGGAGTTCCCTCCCCACCTTTTCACACCATCTTGCCCTCCTTGCTCACACCGTCTTGCCCCTTCATCCATCACCTCTCCTCTACATCTACAAACATTACGTCTACCTATACACCAGAAGATATTTCGTAACCCTTTAGAGAGACAATCTTTTTTATAGAATAAGATCAAACTTGACCTCCTTGAACAGAGTAATTACGAAAAAAAACGTGAAATTCAATCTTACAACAACCATTCCATCAACTATGACGTAGGCAGAGACTTTGGAACGATGTAAACTGTGTTTGAACGTATAATTGTGTCTGGCTCACCAAAGTTATAGTGTTGTATAATTAGTGAACTACATAAAGCATGTTGTATAATTTCTGAAAACTTTCATAGGTCGATCCAGTATGAAGGTAAGAGAACGTGCTATGGAAGGTGACGAATAGGATACTTGTGGCAAGAAGCTGGTCAAGTTTCAGGTTTGCTTGGAGGAGGACCTGGGGAGGAGGTGGTCAAGTTTCAGGTTTGCTTGGAGGAGGACCTGGGGAGGAGGTGGTCACGTTTCAGGTTTGCTTGGAGGAGGACCTGGGGAGGAGGTGGTCAATTTTCAGGTTTGCTTAGAGGAGAACCTGGGGAGGAGGTGGTCAAGTTTCAGGTCTGCTTGGAGGAGAACCTGGGGAGGAGGTGGTCAAGTTTCAGGTCTGCTTGGAGGAGGACCAGGGGAGGTGGTAGTGGCCGTGAGGTTTCAGATCTCCCTACCGGAGGACCTGGTACATGCATACTGATCAGACCAGACTAGTGTGGATACACCAGTCTGTTAGTACCATGTCTGCTGGCTGCGACCAGCCATCACTGTGTTCACACACACACACACACAACTACACTGTCTCACCTCTCACACCAGACACACTCAGTGTCCGTCAATCTCTCACACCAGACACAATATCCGTCAGTCTATAGCCACCCAGTCCACCTCCCGTTCGTTCGTATCCTCACTCTCTGTTTCCCTCAACATCCACCAGTCTTCTGTCACCGTCTGCCACACTCAGGTAATCAAAACCATTTTATATCAAGAATTCAGTTCGATATCCACTAACTGGTAATGATACAGTCGTTGTTTATGTACAGAATTTCAAGAACAAGTTACCGTTTTTGAAGGAATAATGATAATAATGATAATAATAATGATAATAAAAGGAAGGCTCCCTTTCATGACCCATACACCACAACGCTACAGCAACTAGATATATACAATGTATATTTCATCTCGATATTATACGAATTCGTTATCTTTCGCCAGGATGAGTCGTAAATAATTTAAGAACTCTGGTTCGAGGACGCGAGTGCATTTGTCTGATGAATCATCGGAATTCTATCAAGAGGAGAAGATCGCGAACCGATGGCAGTTGTCGCCTGGGTAGTGATGCTACGAGGCGGTGCTGCTGCCTGCATGCATGGTGGAGGCCGACGCCACCGTGGAGGTTAGCAGGAAGGATCTGGGTCGTCTGCCGTGCTGTGGTTGGGTGTCAAGCACTTCTGCCAGAAGCGAAAGTGCTTTTACTGGGTATAAAACTGCTTTTGTTTGGTGTAGTGGTGCTTTCGTTGGGAGTATTGCTGCTTTTGTTTGGTGTAGTGGTGCTTCTCTTGGTTGCAGTTGGGGTAAGAGGTCCTCTTGTGGGAGATTGAGGTGTTTTTGTTGGGGTAAATAAGCTGCTTTTGTTGGGCCTTGACGTAAAGATACACTTGCTGGGAGGAGGTGACAGTGTTGGGTGTAATGGCTCTATACTTGAAGCACAAATGCTTTTGCTGCGTACAGAGGCGCTCCTCGCTCAACCTGAGGTGTTGTTAGTGGCCAGGGAGGTACACGTGGCGGGTAGGGGAGGCCTCCCTCGGCAGGCTGATGAACCCTGCACAGGCAGGGGGGGTCATCACCGCCAGGGACACAGGTCTGGCCATCCACCAGTGTGTCTGATGGTGGCAGAGGGCGTCAGGGGTGGTGATGGTGGCAGAGGGCGTCAGGGGTGGTGATGGTGGCAGAGGGCGTCAGGGGAGGTGATGGTGAGGATTTCAGTGATCATGAAACTGAGAATGATGGATTACCTCTCCACTGTCTCACCCCACGTCATTACTGACGCAGATGATCGCGTCATTACGCATCCCTCACACATCATCTCCACCAACACAACAACGGCTGAACCTGAGTAGTGATGTGAGGTGAACACCGAGAGGCTCCGGTACGGGGCCCTAGTGTACGTGCGAGTACAGGGCCCTGGTGTACGTGCCAGTACGGGGCCCTGGTGTACGTGCCAGTACAGGGCCCTGGTGTACGTGCCAGTACGGGGCCCTGGTGTACGTGCCGGTACAACCTCTGACCATAGCTCAAGTACAGGCTCTAACACAGGCTCTAACACAGGTTGTCCTGCAGACCAACACACACGTTCGTACAGGTTGCAACACACTGTGTCAGGGGATCAACTTGATGATTTATTGACTTGAAGTAATATGGAAATAACTGACTCAAGATGTCTTTAATGATGTGTGTGTGTGTGTGTCTGTGTCATTACCTGTTTGTACTGTACACTGGTGGGACCCCATCTCTTGTACTGTACGGGGAGGGAGTTCTACACTGGTGGGACCCCATCTCTTGTACTGTACGGGGAGGGAGTTCTACACTGGTGGGACCCCATCTCTTGTACTGTACGGGGAGGGAGTTCTACACTGGTGGGCCCCATCTCTTGTACTGTACGGGGAGGGAGTTCGACACTGGTGGGACCCCATCTCTTGTACTGTACGGGGAGGGAGTTCTACACTGGTGGGACCCCATCTCTTGTACTGTACGGGGAGGGAGTTCTACACTGGTGGGCCCCATCTCTTGTACTGTACGAGGAGGGAGTTGTACACTGGTGGGGACCCCATCTCTTGTACTGTACGGGGAGGGAGTTCTACACTGGTGGGCCTCCATCTCTTGTACTGTACGGGGAGGGAGTTGTACACTGGTGGGCCCCATCTCCTGTATTGTACGGGGAGGGAGTTGTACACTGGTGGGGGCCCCATCTCTTGTACTGTACGGGGAGGGAGTTGTACACTGGTGGGGACCCCATCTCTTGTACTGTACGAGGAGGGAGTTGTACACTGGTGGGGACCCCATCTCTTGTACTGTACGAGGAGGGAGTTGTACACTGGTGGGGCCCCATCTCTTGTACTGTACGGGGAGGGAGTTGTACACTGGTGGGCCCCCATCTCTTGTACTGTACAGGGAGGAAGTTGTACTCTTGAACCTTCCCTATCATCTTACAACGTTCTAAACTTCTGTATGCTGGCCACATTCACAGTTTCATTACTCACTTCACTCCAGTCATCCACCATTCTCATACTATAAAACTACTGCTTTACATATTTTCTATCAAGATTCTTGCATTATTCCATGTTATGTTCTCCGGTTGTTAGATATTTGATTCTTTCGAAGACCCGTACATTGTTGACATCATTAAACTAGTCTAGGAACTTGAAGGGCGTGACCAAGTTACCTCTTACCCCTCTCTCTTCCATCGGGGACAAGTCTATATCTCTACTTGCAACTCAACACTTAATTCTGGTAACATCTTTGCTGTCCTCCCCTTCTTTAAGTGCGGTGTGTGTGTGTGTGTGTTTGTGTGTGTGTGTGTGTGTGTGTGTGTGTGTGTGTGTGTGTGTGTAATTACCATTTGTGTGTTAAGTGGAGAAAGTCTTACACTCGTGTTGCCCCGTCTCTCGACTTTGCATATACGTATAATGCCTCAATTGTTACTTATGTATGAATACATATACATACATACACCAGACTGAGCCTGGTCTGTGTGTGTGTGTGTGTGTGTGTGTGTGTGTGTGTCTGTGTGTGATGAAAGCTCTTTCAGCCTAACTCTATCATCAAACAACTTTACCAAAAAACAAACGATCCCATGTTAACACGATCCCAGGTTAATATGATCCCAGTTGATATCATCCCAGGTTAATATGATCCCAGGTTAATAATATCCCAGGTTAATATTATCCAAGGTTAATATGATCCCAGGTTAATATGATCCAGATTAATATGATCCCAGGTTAATATTACCCCAGGTTAATATCATCCCAGGTTAATATTATCCCAGGTTGACATTATCCCAGTTTAATATGATCCCAGATTAATATCATCCCAGGTTAATATCATCCCAGGTTGATATTATCCCAGGTTAATATGATCCCAGGTTAATATTATCCCAGTTTGATATTATCCCAGGTTAATATGATCCCAGGTCAATATAAGACACTGACTCTCGTCACCTGCAGACCGAAGTTGCTCACAGATCTCTCCCTGGTTAATATGTCCTGGTCCAGCCCACTGACAGCACGTCGCCCCCTGTATACCAGTTCGATCCAATTCGTTCTATCCCTTACACTGGATCCAGCGACAGCTACATGCATGGTAGCACCTGACTCCAGCAGCGTAAGCCTTACTGTTGACTATAGTTAGTCATGTAAGAACTCGCAGATGATTATGTAATCATGACGTCACTGCTCACTAATTATGTAATCATGACATCACTGCTCACTAATTACCGAACTGTGCCACTTCAGGTTAATGATACCTCTCGAATTATCACCATCACCATCACCATCCCCACCATCACTAACACCACCTCTCTCTCTCTCTCCTAGTAGGCTCACCTGACTCTCTCTCTCTCTCTCTCTCTCTCTCTCTCTCTCTCTCTCTCTCTCTCTCTCTCTCTCTCTCTCTCTCTCTCTCTCTCGCCTGGTAGGCTGACCTGACCCTTCTCTCTCTCTCGCCTGGTAGGCTGACCTGACCCTTCTCTCTCTCTCTCGCCTGGTAGGCTGACCTGACCCTTCTCTCTCTCTCGCCTGGTAAGCTGACCTGACCCTTCTCTCTCTCTCGCCTGGTAAGCTGACCTGACCCTTCTCTCTCTCTCGCCTGGTAAGCTGACCTGACCCTTCTCTCTCTCTCGCCTGGTAAGCTGACCTGACCCTTCTCTCTCTCTCGCCTGGTAAGCTGACCTGACCCTTCTCTCTCTCTCGCCTGGTAAGCTGACCTGACCCTTCTCTCTCTCTCGCCTGGTAGGCTGACCTGACCCCTCTCTCTCTCGCCTGGTAGGCTGACCTGACCCCTCTCTCTCGCCTGGTAGGCTGACCTGACCCCTCTCTCTCGCCTGGTAGGCTGACCTGACCCCTCTCTCTCTCGCCTGGTAGGCTGACCTGACCCCTCTCTCTCGCCTGGTAGGCGGGTCTGGACCAGCCTCGTTCCTACCAAATGTCACTTGACTGCCAGAGAAAACAGTAACGTTAAAATGAGGTTTTCATGACGAGGATAACAGGGGTGTGTTCTACCACCACCTCCCTCTTGACCCACGACCTGCGCGGTCCTAACCAACGCTTAGCGGGAAGAACCCAGCTTAGCTTCCCGGATGACCAATCAGCTTGTGTATGTTTATGTGTAGGATTCGGTAAGCGTCCCAGACGGGTGTTGTGGACCTGCTAAGCTCCCGGCATAGACACAGACGATCGAACACAACGGAAAATGTTCTTTTATAGCCAGAAACACAGTGTTGCACCTGTGATGACACGTTAGGGTACATAGTGTAACCACACACACACACACACACACACACACACGTAGTACCAGCAACACCTGCCGGTTTACAACACAGAGAAGACAGAGCGTCCACCTGGTAGAGTAGCGAGTAGGAGACCTGAGGTCGTCCACCAGACCGCTCCGGGACCTGAGGTCGTCCACCAGACCGCTCCGGGACCTGAGGTCGTCCACCAGACCACTCCAGCACCTGAGGTCGTCCACCAGACCGCTCCAGGACCTGAGGTCGTCCACCAGACCGCTCCGGGACCTGAGGTCGTCCACCAGACTGCTCCAGCACCTGAGGTCGTCCACCAGACCGCTCCGGGACCTGAGGTCGTCCACCAGACCACTCCGGGACCTGAGGTCGTCCACCAGACCACTCCAGCACCTGAGGTCGTCCACCAGACCACTCCAGCACCTGAGGTCGTCCACCAGACCACTCCGGGACCTGAGGTCGTCCACCAGACCACTCCAGCACCTGAGGTCGTCCACCAGACCACTCCAGCACCTGAGGTCGTCCACCAGACCACTCCGGGACCTGAGGTCGTCCACCAGACCGCTCCAGCACCTGAGGTCGTCCACCAGACCGCTCCGGGACCTGAGGTCGTCCACCAGACCACCCCAGTACCTGAGGTCGTCCACCAGACCAGAACAGCTGAGGTTTGAGAGGTAATATTGTGACCTCTCGGTTATGGAGAGGTCAAAAATGCATCGCTGGCACATGCCACGAGAGATTGCCTCCCCCACACGATATACTCCCACCTCCCTCCCCCTCCTCCTCCTGCTGTACAATATCATCTCCCTACGTACTCCAGTGCCTCTCAGATCGCTCCAGCGGGAGGCGGGTTAAACGATGGAAGGACTGGGCATCTATCTAGGTGGATATATCGTGTCTTTGATACATAACGCACCATATGTCTCCATCATGATGACCAGGGATATGTCTCCATCATGATAACCACGGACACGACTCCATCACGATAACTCAGGATGTAATTGTACTGGAAAGCAACATTACAAGCACTAGTGTTAGTAATGTTGCTTTCCAGTAAGACCGTAATAAATAGCAGGCCAAATCATGCAACAATTGGGAGTGTTTACGCCGTCAAATGCAAGTCATGTAAATATATTTATATAGGCCAGACTGGTAAAACTGTAACGGAGATGTGTTATTGGCACCGTCATGCAGTACGCAGGGATGACCACAAAAATGCGATCGCTAAACATTGTCATGAAAATGATCACCCTGGCCATAGATCTTGAAAATCCCGTTATTCTATACCCCTCTGCTGATTATGTCACACGTAACGTCATTGAATCTGTCTTAATTGCTAATACTAAGAACTTTAATTTGTCCCCAGGCAATTTTAAAGCCCATCCTAGCATTAACCAAATCATTATGAGAGAATTGACAAAACACGAAAACATAAAAGCTGTTCAAGACACACCCAGCTACCCAGGTCAACCCCCGCCACGTGACCCCCCTTTTTAATCACTCTCCCTTACAACGGTTACTGCCAGACAAAGCGGACAGTGGTTGGTCTGTACAGATTGGTGCTGGACGGCGGGACTCAAGTGTGATGTTGGGATTTAAATAACTTTGTTAAGTACTGGCACCACCTGATGATGAGGTGGATTGTCTCCACGAAACATGTCGCGCCACATGTATAGAAAAATTACATGTTAAAACTGTATGAACTTCTAAAATGCGATTTCACCTTCATATATATATATATATATATATATATATATATATATATATATATATATATATATATATATATATATATGAACTTTATCACACATATGCAAATCTACTGAAACATCCAAGAAAAAATCACACGTTTTATAAAACAAAATTCCACGGGAAATCATGAGTTTTGATTATATGAATATATTACTTTTTATCTCAAACAAAAACACTGGTTGCGTTTCTTCAAGTGGCATTTAAATTCTATTTAAAAAAAAATGCACTGTACATGTGCTCGTAACCTTTTGATTTAACCTAAGCCTTGAATAATGTAATCTAAAACACAAACCTGACCTACATTGACCTAACATGACCATTTATACTTGCACAAACACAAGACGAAGGATCCATCTATCTACGAATCTATCTGGCAATCTATCATCTCCTTATCTATTACATTCACTCAGATCCCATATCTATGTGGCGGATCATGGGCAGCCATGTGTCCCCCCTTCAAGGATTACTGGAACCCCAACTTCAACCCCAGCCTGGCAGGGGGCAGGCAGGGGTCCCCAGCCCCGTAGCCTGGCAGGGGGCAGGCAGGGGTCCCCTGCCCCGTAGCCTGGAAGAGGGCAGGCAGGGGTCCCCAGCCCCGTAGCCTGGCAGGGGGCAGGCAGGGGTCCCATATCAAGGGTTCATTTTGAAACTAGGAAGTCAAACTATTCTAAAAAAAAAACTGACTTTGACTTTGAAGATGAGACTTAGAGAGTTGCTGGAGAATTTGAAGGAGGACGTCGGGTGTATGGGAGTGTGGGTGACCCTGTGTGACCAGAGGACCACAACACATGTTCACAACACTCACAGGTCATGGATGATATTGTGGGATGCGCTCACAACACCAGCCTGGCTGAGTTACAACCCAGAAACCTGACGCAGAAATAAAGTTACCCGATAAAGGATTGGCATTACATTCATTACCATAAAAAATGAAGAAAAAATATACAATTTGCATATTAGTACGTTGTTCTTCTCCCAAGTCTGACCCCCGACAGACCACCACACCAGCCTGGATGGTTTTCGTTCGAGAACCATCATCATCCACGTGAGGACCGAACCCGTGAAGCCTCATTCAGATGTCAAGCTTTACAGCCAGACACAGAACATTGGTTCTTGCTACAGCGAGGTGTCGGGTTCGATGCCCCAGCCAACACCAAACGTCCAGGGTTCGAGGAAGACAAGACTTCGTCGCAACTAAAGCGAGACTCAGAGTACACCACAGACCACCGCAGGGACGAAGACCAAGATTACATTTCAAATAGTACCGAGAACAGAGTACCTTTTCCTCCACGTGACATCATCTGACGTTATACAATTCCTTCTCCACCACTGCCTGAGCAGGAAGGAGGCAACCCACTCGCTTGATGTTACGCAGAAGACGACAGAAAAAAACTGGTTTCACGCGCGTGTCACAACACACGAAGTCAATGTACTTCCACTTTCGTAATGACAACCTAACACATCGCCAGCCAACGCCTCCTGAGCGACACAAGCAGGTGGTGGAGCGGCTGCGCACCTGCGCATCTTATGTATGATGTCATACAGGAAATCACATAATTTCAGTCTGAAACATCGACCTATACACTTCGGATATTATTGGTGAATTAATTTTGCAATACCACCCGACGAGAGAGAGAGAGAGAGAGAGAGAGAGAGAGAGAGAGAGAGAGAGAGAGAGAGAGAGAGATTCTGGTGACCCCTATCGAGTGGTCAAGTGATGACGTCATATCATTATCATCCTCGTTATGATCATGTATGATATGACCCCTGCTGGAAGTATGATACAGATCATGCCACATGCAATAGCCGATACATGAACCTATCTATGCATGATGTGTTACTAATGCTATCATCTGCGCACGTCAGTCATTAGTAATGGTAATCAGGCACAGTTTGGTAGTTAGCGACGTGGCTACATACAGATGGAGGAGGTGCTGATGAGACGACAGAAAACGAGGAACCAGCCTCGGAATATGACACTAAGGAGGAGGAGGATTCGAACCGCTTGAGTCGCACCAGAGCATCGCGTACCGACCCTATCGCCCGGGGTTCGTTCTGTGATGAACCTGTGCTCGAAACACATTATGAACGACTCCTCACACTGTATCAAACTTTCTCTGTTTTTATTATTTTTTCATCGTCCTCCGTCGACGTCATTTCAATGTATCATGAACTACGTGAACCTGATGCTTATCATTCACTATTGCAAGACTGTGAATCAAACAGTGACTTGTGAATCAAACAGTGATTTGTGAAGCAAACAGTGATTTGTGAATCAAACAGTGACTTGTTAATCAAACAGTGATTTGTGAATCAAACAGTGATTTGTGAAGCAAACAGTGATTTGTGAATCAAACAGTGACTTGTGAATCAAACAGTGACTTGTGAATCAAACAGTGATTTGTGAAGCAAACAGTGATTTGTGAATCAAACAGTGATTTGTGAATCAAACAGTGATTTGTGAATCAAACAGTGATTTGTGAATCAAACAGTGATTTGTGAATCAAACAGTGATTTGTGAATCAAACAATGATTTGTGAATCAAACAGTGATTTGTGAATCAAACAGTGATTTGTGAATCAAACAGGGATTTGTGAATCAAACAGTGATTTGTGAATCAAACAGTGATTTGTGAATCAAACAGTGACTTGTGAATCAAACAGTGATTTGTGAATCAAACAGTGATTTGTGAATCAAACAGTGATTTGTGAATCAAACAGTGATTTGTGAATCAAACAGTGATTTGTGAATCAAACAGTGATTTGTGAATCAAACAGTGATTTGTGAATCAAACAGTGATTTGTGAATCAAACAGTGATTTGTGAATCAAACAGTGACTTGTGAATCAAACAGTGATTTGTGAATCAAACAGTGATTTGTGAATCAAACAGTGATTTGTGAATCAAACAGTGATTTGTGAATCAAACAGTGATTTGTGAATCAAACAGTGATTTGTGAATCAAACAGTGATTTGTGAATCAAACAATGATTTGTGAATCAAACAGTGATTTGTGAATCAAACAGTGATTTGTGAATCAAACAGGGATTTGTGAATCAAACAGGGATTTGTGAATCAAACAGGGATTTGTGAATCAAACAGTGATTTGTGAATCAAACAGGGATTTGTGAATCAAACAGGGATTTGTGAATCAAACAAGGATTTGCGAATCAAACAGTGATTTGTGAATCAAACAGGGATTTGTGAATCAAACAGTGATTTGTGAATCAAACTGATTTGTGAATCAAACAATGATTTGTGAATCAAACAGTGATTTGTGAATCAAACAGTGATTTGTGAATCAAACAATGATTTGTGAATCAAACAGTGATTTGTGAATCAAACAATGATTTGTGAATCAAACAGTGATTTGTGAATCAAACAATGATTTGTGAATCAAACAGTGATTTGTGAATCAAACAGTGATTTGTGAATCAAACAGTGATTTGTGAATCAAACAATGATTTGTGAATCAAACAAGGATTTGTGAATCAAACAGTGATTTATGAATCAAACAGTGATTTGTGAATCAAACAATGATTTGTGAATCAAACAGTGATTTGTGAATCAAACAATGATTTGTGAATCAAACAGTGATTTGTGAATCAAACAGTGATTTGTGAATCAAACAATGATTTGTGAATCAAACAGTGATTTGTGAATCAAACAGTGATTTGTGAATCAAACAATGATTTGTGAATCAAACAGTGATTTGTGAATCAAACAATGATTTGTGAATTAAACAGTGATTTGTGAAGTGAACTGAGAAACTTTTAGTCATTTAATGATAACAGATATACCCGTATTTACGTCAATGTTTCATCTGTAATATTACAAATCTTATATATGTTTCGTAATGAAGAAAATATTGCAAAGCTAATCCTTTATAATTCACCATATGAATACGATATTCATCGTCACCAAATCTTACTCAGTCCTGAACACTACAGGCTACTCATGATGAGTCATGTGAACACTACAGGCTACTCATGGTGAGTCATGTGAACACTACAGGCTACTCATGGTGAGTCATGTGAACACTACAGGCTACTCATGGTGAGTCATGTGAACACTACAGGCTACTCATGGTGAGTCATGTGAACACTACAGGTTACTCATGGTGAGTCATGTGAACACTACAGGCTACTCATGGTGAGTCATGTGAACACTACAGGCTACTCATGATGAGTCATGTGAACACTACAGGCTACTCATGGTGAGTCATGTGAACACTACAGGCTACTCATGGTGAGTCATGTGAACACTACAGGCTACTCATTGTGAGTCATGTGAACACTACAGGCTACTCATGGTGAGTCATGTGAACACTACAGGCTACTCATGGTGAGTCATGTGAACACTACAGGCATGTTACAGCATATAATGTGAACATAACGGTTCATGTGGTACGGAGCCACACCATCACTGATGTGTTACGTAACGCGTCACACAGAGCACATAGTTACCGTCACATGTCCTCAGGGGTGGACTAGTTAGTGCAGTAAGTAGTGAGGGAGGAAGTGGAGTGTTGAGAACGAGCCAGTAATGCTACACCACACCCACAGACTCGCTGAAAGGTCGACTTCCTCGTGACCCACCTTGGGAATGTGACCTATACTGCTTGTGGTCTTACAGCCGAGAGTGGACGTATGGCATCATAATGACCCAGACTATCAAATGACAGATGTTTCAACCCCTCCCCTCCCCCCTCTCCCCCCCATAGTGGTAGTTACAGGAGCCTGTAACACCCCCGGGCTGTAGTTAAGGAAGTGGATGCGTTGTTGACCAGATCAAAGCCTGAGGCTGAAGCTGTCTACTGTGAGGCACACAGCTGCTCAAGCTTTCTAATCCATCTTGACAGACTCTGCTCTGATGACCTAAGCTGATCTACCTGCAGGTCAGAAAGCTGTGTTATACAGTGGAAAGCTTTAACTATGGTCAACTCGGAGTTGCTATAGCAAACTGTGCTGTTCTAACCATAACGAAGTTCTATAACTACTGAATAACACATAACATATTGTTCTGGGTACGATGTGTTCTATCCCTGGGGTTAAGAGTGGAAGAACACCGCCCACGTACCTCCTGCGTGTCGTAAAAGGCGACTTAAAGGAGCGGAAGCGGGAGGCTGGAAACCCTCCCCTCCTGTATTACAAGCACAAGAGCAGAGGTGAGCGAGGCGTTTTCATGTGTTCGTTGCCGTTGCTCGTTAAGAGAGAGCACAAGTCGGCATGAAAATAATAGCATAAAAAAAAAATACATATTGATGTGAGTGTGACAAGAACAGCTGCTCTTTCTAACTTGTTAATCTACATTGATAATGTTATAGAGAGTTGTTCTTCTGACTCTTGTGATAAATGAACAGTTCTTACGTTATCTTCAGGTCACAAGCAGCCTCGGTGAAGGGGGAAGTAACCAAACCTCAACACAACCTCTAACATTTGCGTTCTAATAATGAGTTCACCTGACCGTTAGTCACACACACACACACACACACACACACACACACACACACACGCTCAAACTCACTTTCGAATCTCTGCTCAGCGAGTTCTAGTGAATAAAACGCACGCGGAAGCCTCTGGTCACATGGGTTCCTGGTGTATGATGTTGTGCGGTGGATAATGTTATGTGCAGAACTTCCTCACACATCCATGTACGAGGAGGAGGAGGGATGTTCAACTACCTCGTCAGTCCAGACCTTGTGTTGTGTGGAGGTCGAACCATTGAGGAAGTGTGGCAGGTCCTCCACCGAGGAAGTGTGGCAGGTCCTCCACCGAGGAAGTGTGGCAGGTCCTCCACCGAGGAAGTGTGGCAGGTCCTCCACCGAGGAAGTGTGGCAGGTCCTCCACCGAGGAAGTGTGGCAGGTCCTCCACTGATGTTTCGTTCCTTCAACAGCAGTCGACACAAGAGACTGTTTACTGTGTCATTAATTCGGGACGTTACCAAAGTCTGGACACAACTCCAGATGACTCCTCACACACACACACACACAGCTCTTGCTTACTATGTCTTCCCGTCCACCACTGAAGGTGTTATGTTCCACAAGAGAAAATTCCACAATATTTGGTATGGGAAAACAACAACGAAGAACAAAAGAAACAAGCCTTCTTTATCAACATGAGAACAAGACGAACACCAGGGTCTGTGTGTGTGTGTGTGTGTTGGAAGACCTCCCGAACACCAGGGCCTGTGTGTGTGTGTTGGAAGACCTCCCGAACACCAGGGTCTGTGTGTGTGTGTGTGTATTGGAAGACCTCCCAAACACCAGGCTCTGTGTGTGTTTGTGTGTGTGTGTGTGTGTGTGTGTGTGTGTGTGTGTTGGGAGACCTCCCGAACACCAGGGTCTGTGTGTGTGTGTGTATTGGAAGACCTCCCGAACACCAGGCTCTGTGTGTGTGTGTGTGTGTGTTGGAAGACCTCCCAAACACCAGGGCCTGTGTGTGTGTGGGTATTGGAAGACCTCCCGAACACTAGGGTCTGTGTGTGTGTGTATTGGAAGACCTCCCGAACACTAGGGTCTGTGTGTGTGTGTGTGTGTTGGAAGACCTCCCGAACACTAGGGTCTGTGTGTGTGTGTGTGTTGGAAGACCTCCCAAACACCAGGGTCTG
This sequence comes from Panulirus ornatus, assembly GCF_036320965.1. Lineage (NCBI taxonomy): Eukaryota > Metazoa > Arthropoda > Malacostraca > Decapoda > Palinuridae > Panulirus > Panulirus ornatus. The sequence continues at coordinate 5,063,133 of NC_092263.1, read as the reverse complement.
TGTGTGTGTGTGTATTGGAAGACCTCCCGAACACTAGGGTCTGTGTGTGTGTGTGTGTATTGGAAGACCTCCCGAACACTAGGGTCTGTGTGTGTGTGTGTGTGTTGGAAGACCTCCCGAACACTAGGGTCTGTGTGTGTGTGTATTGGAAGACCTCCCGAACACCAGGGTCTGTGTGTGTGTGTGTATTGGAAGACCTCCCGAACACCAGGCTCTGTGTGTGTGTGTGTATTGGAAGACCTCCCCAACACCAGGGCCTGTGTGTGTGTGTGTGTTGGAAGACCTCCCAAACACTAGGGTCTGTGTGTGTGTGTGTACTGGAAGACCTCCCAAACACCAGGGTCTGTGTGTGTGTGTGTTGGAAGACCTCCCAAACACCAGGGTCTGTGTGTGTGTGTATTGGAAGACCTCCCAAACACCAGGGTCTGTGTGTGTGTGTGTTGGAAGACCTCCCAAACACTAGGCTCTGTGTGTGTGTGTGTGTGTGTGTGTGTGTGTGTGTTGGAAGACCTCCTACCGGCCCAGGAGGATGATAACTTTGACGCTTTGAACTTTCAGAGCAGCGAGAGAGGCAGATGTGACGATATCAATGAACGAGGAGGAGTGGCCAGCCTACCACACCGACATGGCCTATTATGGCAGGAGAAACTGGCGAACGAGAAAGAAAAAAAGGACCAACATTTCCAGTTTGCACTGAACTTACGTTCCACATTGTGGAACACATCCGGAAAAGTTCCCACTATAACACCTGGAACTGATTTCGGGGATGAATGATGAACTATACTTAAAGCAAAAGCTGAATCATGTTCATTAATCTCCCATCCAGAATGATCGTTCATGAGAAGAGACGAAATGAAAAGAAAATGCAACAAACACATCAAGTGTGTGATACACTGTGTCGTTGTCCCATGCAGAGGGACGCACTCATGACATACACAACAACAACAACAACAACAACCTGGATCTTCACGTGTGAGCTTCTGAGGTGAGCAGTACGCGCACCTGATCAACAGGTAATACATAAGGCAGCAGCTGGCATCTTGCAACAGCCTACTTAATCAAGTTTTCACTTAATAGAAATGGCGGACAGACCTGACTGTCATCAATGTTTGTGTTACGTGGAGAGAGTTTGACATTTGTGTTGCCCCGTCTACACACACACACACACACACACACACACACACACACCCTAGGCCAGATACCAATCTACCGACCAGCCCTGAGGGGTTGAGACTGACAGCTTCAACCCAGCCAGGTCAATTCTTCATTCAGGTGGAGGAGTAATGATGTGCCCCTCCCCCCCGTGGCGTAGTGGGGACGGCTTCAACATGCACGTCCAGAGTACACATGTTCGAGTACAAATGTTATGGAGGATTTTGTCCTCACAGCACGTATGCAGATGAGGAGCGTCCCGTGGTGAGCGGCAGGCCTAGCCAACCTGCCCCACCACACACGACCCGACCTCAATACGACTTTCCTTACCTGCGTCACAAACAGTCCTCTCTCTCTCTCTCTCTCTCTCTCTCTCTCTCTCTCTCTCTCTCTCTCTCTCTCTCTCTCTCTCTCCTGCTGGCATCAGATCTCATCATTCCTCCGTCAGTCTCTTTCCTGAAGCAGTTATCAGGTCTTGTGTTGCGCCAGTCCTCTGTATCACGCTGCCCTACATCATCACATGGGAAGACACAGACGGTAGCACAGACACACAACCTCACCTACCCATACATGACGCTGTCTGTTACAGGGTAACTACCACACACCTCCCTCAGGAACCCCGTGCCCTTTGAAACGTACCAAGGTAATCACATCCTGGAGCTAGGCAACATCATGGATGTCGCCTACATACACAACAGACATGGCCTGGTCGTGCCCTGGTATGGTCCACTACCCTGACCATCTCTCCTGACGGTGATATCGTCCACCTGTGGTGTACATAGCACGAACACACGAGTGTACATCTCGCTCCTCCTGCTCTACAGGTTGGTAATTACTGTATACACACACACACACACACACACACACACACACACACACACACACACACACACACACTCACACAGACACACACACACTCGTGTGGCTCTCATCTTCTCTGACTTTAGCAACGCTTTCAGCAAAGACAACCAGTTACACAGTCATCAACACAGCCAACAGACTGAGGCTCGGAAGGAGTCGGGTGCCAAGGCTTGTGTTGTATGTAGTTGCAAACCACACCACCTCCAGCACCTCCACAGTTCAGGTCCCTAAGTATCCGTACTTTCCTTCCTCATTCTCGATCTAACACTGACGTAAACACAAGCCACAGTTTCGGGACATCTTTTGCAGATGATACATAAATTAATATGAAAATCACATCCGTTGTTGCCGAAAGACAAGTTTCAACTCCTCCGGTAATGGAAAGGATAAGTGAAGACAAACCAGTGATGATATTATCCAAGGTGGTAACTGTGACCGATCATCACCCTACGAGGTGGGCGAAAATGTGGATTTAGAAAGTATGTACACATCTTTCACAGCTCATAGTGAAGTCGTTAAGGAACTAAATTACTGGGAAAGACTAAAATCACTAAGGTTATTATACTCCCTGGAGGGCAGAGGGGAGAGATACATCATCATCTATACCTGGATGATCCTAGAAAGTATGATTCCCAACTTACATAAGGCTACAACATTCTACTGGCGCGACAGGAGATACGGAAGACCTTGTATAATACTTCCCTTGAAATCAAAAGGAGCGACAGTCACCAGATGAGAGACAGTCACCAGATGAGAGACAGTCACCAGATGAGAGACAGTCACCAGATGAGAGAACATCTTCAACATGCGGGGGTCAACACTCTTCACCACCTTGCTATCTACCATCATCAGTCACATCCTGGGATGCATGGTAGACAACGTGCACTGGATCTACAATCTACCAGACCAGCCAGGATGTGCGGGGCCTGGCGACTGCGGCTGCCAACGACCTTGGAAGATAAACGACCTAACCCGACAACCTGGGCCCAGCCCGGGCTGCGGGGTTGAAGACCCCTCAAGAAGACGTCACCAGGTAATCACAAGTGAGCGTCGTCATGTTGTAAGCTTCCAGGAACCATCTCCATCTTCCAGTCCCTCTGATATGTGCCCGTATCACCCGTGGCCACACACACACACGGGACCTTCATAAACGATGACCTAATGGATCTAACTCGACATAGCAGGTCTGCTGACGTCTCCACCACTGACGTCAGCAGTAACCACAGTCCTCTGGACGATACGGTCATTACGAACAACCTGAACGACCCTCAGAGCTAGCTGGACCACCGCTTGCCTCATTACCATCAACCAAAGACCGACAGCATGCACAGCACTCGCTTCTTACACATACTGTCCCACCACGTCCCAGTCCCTTCCCATGTCTCACCAGGTCCCAGTCTCCTCCAGTGTCCCATCACGTCCCAGTCCCCTCCCATGTCTCACCACGTCCCAGTCCCCTCCAGGTACTTCGGCGCACCAAGCTGGGCGTTGCACTAAGCTGCAGGGAACACATCAGCACCATCCTCACAGCCATCAACCTCCATTGACAGTAGACAGACGCCCTGCGCCTCAACTCATGAACATCTACACCACTTTCCTTCCTCTCAAACTCACCTACACCTCCTCATCTTCCTCCCTCCCCACCACACAACAGAGGGTACTACAAAGAACGGAGAAAATGGTATGTACGACCAAGTTGGGTCCCTCTCAAACCACTTCTTAAAACAGTTTAACATTGACTTGATTTGTACAGCGGCTCTTTACTGCGCTCTTCCTGTGAGCGGGAGGAAGATACAGTTTATAAAGGTCTCTGCCAGCCTCCAGAGGCGGATACTCATCACATAACATTGCTACACACGATGGTTCGTTCTAACAGTTTAGCGTCGTTCATACAGTGTCTACCCACGACTGTGGTGTTATTCAAGACGACTGAGTGGGTTAGGAAGGTGGGTATGGAAATCCTTCCCTCCTGTATTACGCTCCGAAAAAGAGAGAGAAACGGAGGAAGAAGGTAAATGAGGACCTGTATTCTAAAGCTTAGTTATGTGCTCTTGACGCTACCTTGCTTCAGGAGGGAAACAACGATCAAGCATGAAAGATGAGGGAAAAAATGATCCATCAACGTTATAGGCCAAGTACACTAGTGAAGACCTTACTTCATACAGAAATACACATGTCGGTGACGACAAGGAAAATGAAACACGAAGATTCGTGTGCCTTCGTGATATCATCACGAAAGCACACAGATCTCCGTGTTCCTCCTGGTTACCAATATATCCCGAATCACATGGTCTTATGTGATTCATCAGCATAAAAATACATAAGCATAAATCAACATTGATCAGACATGTTACACGCTACCAATAAACCTCGAAACACAGCGGTTGATGGAAAGGTCTGGAATCCTACGTTTTAGCAATTGTGAGAAATATAATAACACGAGAACGTCCGAGGTGATGATGTACACATGTATACACAGAGGAATGTACCTCACGCTGATTGGTTGGCTGGGCTTTGGGTCAATCACCTGCTAGGTGTCATTAAGGCTGTCAACTAACAATCGTTATCACTTTCCTCAACTGCGGAGGATAATTCCAACACTCACTATATGTATCTATATCTATCTATCTATCCATCTATCTATCTATCTATCTATCTATATATCTATATATATATATATATATATATATATATATATATATATATATATATATATATATATGGCTCATTTTTGTAGGTTTCAATACCTTTCAACCTGTGATCTTCCTTCGTTAGCAAACTTCTATATTTCTATATTACGGATAAATGTTATATCTTCTATACCACGAACAACCAATGACCGGATATACTGCAACATCCGGATAAGCCACATCCGTGACCACAAGGAACACGACGACTTCCGGAAAACGTGAACATCTCAACCGAAACTCTAGCAGCCGTTAGTGTGAGGTTACCGGTACATAGAGGTACCGGGCACTGCTGACCGCTAGTGTGAGGTTACCGGTATATGGAGGTACCGGGCACTGCTGACCGCTAGTGTGAGGTTACCGGTATATGGAGGTACCGGGCACTGCTGGCCGCTAGTGTGAGGTTACCGGTATATGGAGGTACCGGGCACTGCTGACCGCTAGTGTGAGGTTACCGGTATATGGAGGTACCGGGCACTGCTGACCGCTAGTGTGAGGTTACCGGTACATGGAGGTACCGGGCACTGCTGGCCCCTAGTGTGAGGTTACCGGTACATGGAGGTACCGGACTGCTGGCCGCTAGTGTGAGGTTACCGGTACATGGAGGTACCGGACTGCTGACCGCTAGTGTGAGGTTACCGGTACATGGAGGTACCGGGCACTGCTGACCGCTAGTGTGAGGTTACCGGTACATGGAGGTACCGGGCACTGCTGACCGCTAGTGTGAGGTTACCGGTACATGGAGGTACCGGACTGCTGGCCGCTAGTGTGAGGTTACCGGTACATGGAGGTACCGGACTGCTGACCGCTAGTGTGAGGTTACCGGTACATGGAGGTACCGGGCACTGCTGACCGCTAGTGTGAGGTTACCGGTATATGGAGGTACCGGGCACTGCTGGCTTTTAATGCAGGAAGATAAGTGTATGACACATGACACATGACAGCTGCTGCAGCAGACCGCCTAGTGACACATGACAGTTGACACAATAAGCGTCTACATCTACTGCAGTATCAAATATCTACATCTACTGCAGTAGTCTACATCTACTGCAGTAGTCTACATCTACTGCAGTAGTCTACATCTACTGCAGTGGTTTCATGATATACGAAAAAGAAATATTTCTACTTACCTATTGATATGGCGATGCTGAAGAGCTGGATGATAGCGGAGATGACTGCCACCTTCATGGTGTTATCTTGTGGTGATCCTGTTATCTAGGGAAGGCTTCTGAGCAGTGATGGACACCACTCCACCTTCTGATACACGTACCAGTCCGTCTCAAGAGGTCTCAAGGATGGCGAGCTCTCGCATCGGCCAACACCAGCACTTGCCACACACACACACACTCACACAAAGGTACTGTTCGCGGGGGCGCGACCAAGCGAGGTACAGTGGTCAGGCAGGTGGCTCTGTGGGGTGGTGTCACACAGACGGCCAGCCAGGTCTTGCTTTCTATGAGAGGATCTCGAGACTCTGTGAGGCTACGGGCGAGATCCTGGGGGTCTTTGTGAGTCCCGTGAGCCACAGAGGAGGAGTCAGTTAAGGCCGCTTGAGAATCACCGTCACAGATGTAGGAGTGAGCTTGTGGCTGGATGGCGTCCCTCGGCCCACTACACTCTGTCTGTTGGTCCGGGATGACGTCTGCTCACACTCCCTCACACTAATGAAGGAGGAGATGATACAATGTGACCAAGGAGGAGGTGAAAGGTTAAGGCAAAGGTTTCTGGACCTAACAGGAAATGCGGCGTCTCTAAACACAAGTGATGAGTGAAAAAAACATGTTTTTTTACTTCCGTCAATAATGGTTTCTCAACAACAAGAAAAAAATCTTAGGTTTCGTGACAGAAGAGGAATTAAATCATAAAAAGAAAACATAATCTCGAGGAACAAGTGTTCCTCATTGTGAGGGAAAGTTCATGGTTTCTAAACCATAGAGGGAGAAACCTTGGTAATTCCTAGCTAAAGAAAATATTTCAGTTCTCTTCACATTTATGGGAGAAAACTAAGGAATTCTCAGCATGACAGGGAGAAAACATGAAGAGTATGTTGGTGTTCAAGACGTGTGTGTGTGATAACTCTCCAGTATGTCTGTGTGATTCTGTGATTCTACGGAGACTGGAAAAGTCATTCCTCTAACATCAGTTAAATGTGAGAATACTCTACTCATGTAGTGGAGGATAGTATGATCAGTCTGGTAGATGATAGTATGATCAGTCTGGTAGATGATAGTGTAATCAGTCTGGTAGATGATAGGATAATCAGTCAGGTAGATGATAGTATAATCAGTCTGGTAGATGATAGTATGATCAGTCTGGTAGATGATAGTATAATCAGTCTGGTAGATGATAGTATAATCAGTCTGGTAGATGATAGTATAATTAGTGTGGTAGATGATAGTATAATTAGTGTGGTGGAGGATAGCATAATTTAGCCCTGGTTAACTATTTACCTTCGTTTCAGATCACAAGGAGTGAATACACTTCACACTTCTCACATGGTCATTATCATCAACTCAGTCTCCCTCGACAACAGATCCAGTACTGGCATCATTGTATGCAGTCTTCGTGGCTTATAGATAACACCTTGACTAATTTTCATTACAATGTAAAACTTTTTCTTATGAGCCAAGTGGTCTGGGCGGATGTCGAGGGAAGGAAGGAGTTACTGATACGTGTGGAGGAGGCTCGGGGCAGTACAAGGAGGTACCTGGTAAGGTGTAAATTGTACCTAGTAATCGCAGGAAGACCTGGTGACGGGTGACTTATGTACCTGGCCTAGTCAGAGGTAACTGGTACAGTACCTGCCACTAACAACCCAGCCGTAGTATGTATCCCAGACCATAAACATGGCAGACGCCCTGGGACCCCGAGTGACGGATCTGGTGGCTACAGCTGCTGCAGAAATTCCCGATACCTTAGCGAATTACGTATGTAGCTCAGTATAGATTACCGGATACCTTCGTGTCCATAATGGTGGTCCCGGACGAAGCAAGAAACTGCCTCTGTTCTGCATACCACAGTTGCCTGATCAATTCTTCCACCAGGGAATCACGCTCGATGCTGCACCATGGAGGAGAGTCCCTCTGCTTCTACCATCCATCATACCAAGGATTTGCTCACGTTGATGTGGAATACGCCGTGTGTGTGTGTGTGTGTGTGTGTGTGTGTGTGTGTGTGTGTGTAATTACCCATTTCTATGGTAGATGGAGGGAGGAAGGGAGTTCCACTTCCATGGGATGTGAGTTTATCTGTACATCCGCACACTGTGTTCGCCAACACAGGCTAGCGCTACTCTGTACCTTCCGTTGTCTCGGGTCCTCCCTCGTCCCTGGGTAATTAACAAGTTTATCTTCGCTTATTACCGGCGGGAGCGCCGCCCTCCGCCACTACCACGCCAACTTCCTCTCCGCTCTGACGCCGATGACAGATTCCGTTGTTCCCTCCAGCGACGCACGACGGATTCCGTCATCCGCCCGTCGCTGACACCACACCTCCGTTCCTTCCCACGTTCTCAGTTAACATCCGACGGGAACGTGTGTTGCACGTACACCCCCGCTAACACAACCTCTGCCGTTCGCTTCGGCTCCGCTGCCACGCCCAACGTTCACACTGTGTTAACCGTTCACCCTTCAGCTTCCGTTGGCAAAAACCTTCTTCGTTGTAGTATAACGAATAGATCGAAATGTCTACTTCTACGCCGCTCAGAAGACCCGTCTGTAGCTCTGTATGGTTCACACAACGCTCTTGACCGCTACCAGCGCCGTCGCCCACCTGGTGAACACGGCAGGCACAACACCGCTCCCTCCCTCCCTCACCTCACCACCGATCCTTCCTGATCACGCAATATGCCGATCTATGTGGGTCATAACTTTACAAAAATCACATATTCTTCGTAGCACAAACATGACGCACATACCTCACATACCACATGACCTCCCTCACCCGGTACATAGCGACCCTGGCCTCAACTTACGTCAAGACACTTCCTAATGTACTTTACTACATATATGCAAATTAACCATACACATCGGATATGTATAGTTCTTACATATCTCCAGCGGCATTTCAACCATATATATATGATATCACATATATCGTTGAAGGATCCTTTATATAAATTCTATTTACCTGATTAATATTCCTCTGTGTGTGTGTGTGTGTGTGTGTGTGTGTGTGTGTGTGTAAGACACGACAGGATCCACAGTAGCAACATGTGTACATGTGACAGACGCCTATGGACAAAACACGTGTGTGACACCGTAACAAAATACTTCTTCAGTAACACAACCAAATATAACATGGGTAACGCGGTAACATATCCTTGTGACACTAGCAAAAGTTATTACGTGTGACGCCGTAACAAAGCACTCCTCACTGACGCTAACAAAATAATGTACGGTGACGCCGTAACAAAAAATTTCCTGTTAAGCTGACAAAATATTATACAAAATATTGTATGATTAACGTCATCAGAAAATACTAATGTGACGATAACAGAACATTGCACGAGTGACGCCATGACAAAATTGTGTGACGCTAATGAACTAGTGTATGGATGACGTCTTAACAAAATACTGTTACGGTAAACAAAAATATCCAGTGGGTGACGCTAGACCTTAATCAGTGAGTAATGCGCAGTAGTGTGACGCCGTAACATAATATAACATTACTGACACTAACAGAATATTGCATGGGTGACGCCGTAACACAATATAACATTACTGACACAGAATATTACATGGGTGACGCCGTAACACAATATAACATTACTGACACAGAATATTGCATGGGTGACGCCGTAACACAATATAACATTAGTGACACAATATTGCATGGGTGACGCCGTAACATATCTGACGCTAGAAGCTACTGTGACGTCATACCTATATATATTAATGACACTAATAAAATATTGCATGGTGACGCCGTAACAAAATATATCTATGGTCAAGTTAACAAACATTCGTCGGGGTAACACGAAAAAAATAAGAGAATATTTCATGTGTGACGCCGTGACCAAATATTGTGACGCTAATAAAAATAATGCATGTGTGACGCCGTAACAAAACCCTGTGACGCTAGAAAACACTGTAACATGATCATTGAAGCTAACAACAAATTTCGTCGTGTGACGCCAAAAAATACGCTTGTGACGCTAACAAAATACCGCAAGGATGGCGCCGGCCGTAACAAAATATTGTGACGCTAAGAAATCATTGCATAAGTGACGCTCTAATAACTGTGACGCTTACAAAATACCCCATGGCTTGACGCCGTGAAAAATTACCCCCTTAGAGACGATATACTGCTCACGTGACGCCGTCACCAAATCTTCAGTGACGCCATCAGAGTATCGTATGGGTGACGTGACGGTGTATCGTAGGGGTAACCAGTCCAGTAACAACGACCTGTAATGGGTTGTTATGCCAGACATGCGTCACAAAACATCACATGGGTGACGGTGTTTACCCGCCTACAAAATATAGGTTTGTGACGATAACAAAATATCGGTGAATGACGGTTCTAAAATATCACTTTGTGACGCTATTGATGAATCTTGTGTGGGTAAAGGTTTCTAAAATACCGCGAAGGTTGCGCTACCAAAATATTAGATGAAGTAACTACAATACCCACATACATGTGTGACGGGATGATTGTATCTACAACATACTTCTTGCAGACCAAAATACAGCAAGGGTGACGCTGTTACTACTGTATCGTGTAAGCGACGCTCGTGTTACTGTATTCTGACCGTGATTTTGTAACTATTGTACTGTGTGGGTGGCGCTGTTACTGTTGTATTATGTTAGTGACACTGTTATTGTATTTCACGAGTAAAGCTGTTACTATTGCATTTCGAGAATGACGCTGTATTATATGGGTGACGCTCTTAACATCGTATTCCCTGACACTGTTACAACTGTATCATTTGTGTAACACTGTTACTACCATGTCAAATCACACTTTATACTTTTGTATCAAGTGAACTTGTTACTTTCGTATCGCGTCACGCTGTTACTGCTGTATCGAGGGACTGACGTTGTTACTGCGGTATTCTGAGAGTCCAGCTGTTACCATCGTAACGTGTGACGGGCAGTGAGCCCAGCAAGATGGTGTCATTATAAATGTTTGCTGTTGTTGTCAAAGTTTCTTGTTAAATATATCTGTGTCGACCAACTGCCCTACACTATCAACTCAATATAAACCACAGTAGTTAGTGACTAATTATACCACAAATTACACATAACCATAATTACCCACGTAGGAATGACCCTAACTACCTGGTCAGACATAAAGTAGGTCCAGTTTCAAGTTCGTTTCTTAAGGTATCACAGAGCGAGGACCTGTTATAACGACCAATTATGTTAGTTCTAGTGTATTCTAATGTCTAAAGTCAGTTTCTCAAACTTCACAACAATAACAACCCCCCCCCCCCCCACCATCACCTCCTCGAAACGACCTAATCTTTTTTATTTTTTTTTTTTTCTTCAACGCGAAATAACGTCTCCTGGACATTATTTCGGCAAGTCGACGGACGGACGGACCCACTGTCGATTTCTCTTATTGTAAGACATTTGCAACACGAAGTGAAAATTGTTGCCTTATATATGAAAATATTTTTATGGCGAGAATGACCAATCAGACGAGAGTTTAGCATGATGAACAACAGGCAGTTCGGCTCACGGCATCGGAGCGATAGTTCGGTCATTATTGTACTTACAAGCAATCTGTCGTTTATGCTTCGTCATTGTCGAAATAAAAGTATTTTGGGTCATCATTTCTGGGTCAAAACTGTCTCATCCATGAGGAAGTGTCGGGATCCAAAGCGAAATAATATAAAAAATATTATATGTCCAGCGACGTCCTGTAACAAGCCAGGGATGACATCATTTCGGGTTGCGAGTGTAAGTCTGGGCCACCCGGTAACTACTGTTATGATAGTTAACAATGTGATAACGACCCTGCGGCTGTTACTCACTCCACTTCTTGGCACTTGAACACAACGCTGTGCGACCCCTGAGCACGGCGGTACAACCTTGGAGCATTACGGTACGACCCTTGACCACGACGGTACGACTCTTGACCACGACGGAACGACCCTTGATCACGACGGTACGAGGTACAATGATCCTTTAAGGGTCAGGTCAAAGACCAGGTATCATATCAAAGGATCGTACCATCAGATTCAAGGGTCATGTATTGTCGTCCTCAGGGATCGTACCGTCGTGCAGATGGTTCGTGCCGTCGTGTAGATGGTTCCTACCGTCGTGTAGATGGTTCCTACCGTCGTGTAGATGGTTCGTACCGTCGTGTAGATGGTTTGTACCGTCGTGCAGATGGTTCGTACTGGCGCCCTCAAATGATATGAAACCCCCTATCCCTTACACACACACACACACACACACACACACACGGACCCTGGCACCTGCCGGCCTCCCAGCTAAGCTGTCATCCTTGAAGAAACGGGACTTCAAGTGAACGTACGCCACTCACTCCGCTTGTACTTGAGTAGTGTATGTACTTCACTAGATCCTCACGACTGACACATGTGATGAAAGACTCGTACGTACACAGTGTGTGCTGGACGTGTGGAGAATATGGTCACTGCTCTGGTGGTGATGGTGTGGAGAGTAACCAGTGGTGAGGGCAGTGGGAGCAGCAGCCGAGGGTGGTGGTAGCGACTGTGGTGGGAGCATCAGCCAGTGGTGGTGGTGGGGGCATTAACAAGTGGTGGTGGTGGTGGCGGTATGTTTGGTGATGGTGGTGGGGGAATTAGCCAGTGGTGGAGGTGGTGTGAGCATCCGCCAGTGGTGGTGGGGTCAGTGGTTAGGGCAGGAGTTCACTCATCTCAGCCCGGGGGGTGTGGGAGCAGGAGACCGACCCTGCCAGCCACACCTCGGTCTCCGCCACGCACAGCCTCCACCATCACCACTGTTGACATCCCCATCCCTGACACTCACTTCATTCCTCCAGTCCTAACCTTAATTAACGCTCTACATTATCGTCATCTTCACTTTCATTTTTCCTTACTATTCTAAATATTTTTATTGACATCAAGGAGTAGAATCTTAATAAACAATTAATGTTTATAAGAAATAAATAATAATTTGCTCTCTAAATACTACAGTGGATATTCCTTGTACTCGAAGGCTACAGGATAATAGCGTCAACATAAGTCAAGAAATGGTTGGTTGTCTTCATCTTCCATAACCAGTTATTAACTAATAAATATACGACATAAAACGCTTACGTCAACATGTAATGTTAGACTTGCGACTCGATACCCGCCCGGTCTATTTACAAGGGCCGTCGTAGCGTCGTCGCGCAGTTCAGTTTAGGGGCACCGCCCAGCACCGTCGTGGCAAATTGTAAGGAAACCCAACCACGGGCGGGGCGGAGACTGCAAGGCTAACTGCTTCCCAGCTCTGTACCCAGCCCCAGCCAGCCTCCCTAACGTGAGACACTTCGAGTGGTGTTCGTCTGATGCAAATTAGTCAAAGTTGGTGGTCAGTGTCATGGTAAGAATGAAGTGATGTTGACGATAGGGTCAGGGCCTTTCTTGGATGTCTCGAGACAATCATACATTCAACACCCAAAACAGCCTCGATCACAACCCTCGCTATCCCCAGTGCTTTTAGAGTTGTGTGCTCAAATGACGAAGACGAAAACACCAAGTTGATGATCTTATCATCTAACCTACATATATATAGTGCCATGTTTGTCGCTCAGGAAGGTTCATGCAGTGTCGTGTCTAACTTGGCAAAGTTGCGGAAGCCTTGGCTTGGCTCGTAAGGCCACGACATAAATATTTCTCTCACGTGTGCCACTCTGGTAGTAGTAGCGTACCTGGGGCCAGCCACCTAACGTGTTACAGTTTCTGATTTGCATGTGTAATAAATTTATATTTGACAGGAAACTGGAGATTTTTTTTTTAGTATTGTTTGTGCTGTTTCTTGGGTGGGTTATAATAGTGGAGTGAATTAAAACAATATTCAGTTTGGATGAAAGTTAGAGAAGTAAGCAGGATTCAGATTTGCTAAGAAAAAGGAAAGTAACTCAAAACTAAAAAAAAAATCTACCTGAGGAAATGTACGTCAACATAACCCGTTGTGTATGATAACTTAAAACACCATCTTCAGTATCACCAAACAAGTCCTCACTCCAAAACATCCAGCTTGAGCACAATCTTAAAAAGTTCCAAAGCGAGTGATGAAGAGACGGAAGGAGAGCAGCGAAATACAGTCCCACCTGACGGCCGCGTCGACCAACACTGAGCCCGCGTTGACTCCGGCGCCGCGCTGTGCTCCTCCTCTCCCCACATGCCCACCTCCTGCGCTAGTTGCCACCTAATGAATAAACCTCAAATGAACTATGATCAGCTGAGATTTCTTCACAAAGCTGGCTTTATATGGCATTAAGGGAACATTAACATACCAATGTGTATAAAGCAAAGTTGTTATATATCATAAAAATCATAACTTTCTCGCTACTTAGCAGATGGTTTGATGTTATTGACATGCAAGTAACAGAGGCACAGGTAATGAATACAAATACAATCAAGACATAAATAAGACTGTGTTATTATGGTCAATCATAGGATTAAATGTTTTTCAGCTTGGGAGAGATTATCATTAATGGCAATGCTTCTATACAGAGAGATATATATTCAGTTGCCAAGTAATGAATATACAGGTGACAACACAGCTGGCAAACGCTACCACTGGGAAAAGTTAGAGACGCGACCACTGACGTAAGTTTCACCTACATCCAGGAAGTACTGGCTGATGCGTTACAGCTTTGATTACAGGTATCTACTGTAGTTGTGAACAAGAAGGATCACCCATACGTTACCGACTACATGAAATCACGACTGAAATGTTACAGATAAGTTGTATTAAGACGAGAGAGTTTATTAGTTAGACATTGGTGTACATGGCGCTTCTAAGATGATATAGTTTCTGGCAAGATTATAGCTTTCTTGATATATTGTTGCTCTCTTTACCGTCATACAAGGCCATTGGTAATCACTCAACCTGGATATAATATTCCTTTACATTACCCTCGCAGGTGGCGCTTGTTAAATGTCAACCATTCCCTCCCCCTCTCACCCTGTGTAACCCGACGCTACAAACAGAAAACCAGCTGATGTTTACCGGATGTGTCGAAGGTTCACAGGTCTCTCAGAACGTAGCCAGAGCTGTCCTAACCTGATGATGACCTGAGGAAACATTTGTTCCCATCACCACAGCATGTGCCGTAGGTTGACACCCTAACACGACCCGGACGACAGATACGTCGATAAAAATAGTTCCAAAAAATGACGACGGCCACTTCCCAGTTAACTGTGTCGTGTTGGGCAGACTTCAGCAGCAACTGCAATTTTTTTTATTTTATTTATTTTGCTTTGTCGCTGTCTCCCCGCGTTTGCGAGGTAGCGCAAGGAAACAGACGAAAGAAATGGCCCAACCCACCCCCATACACATGTATCTACACACACGTCCACACACGCAAATATACATACCTATACATCTCAATGTACACATATATATACACACACAGACACATACATATATACCAATGCACACAATTCACACAGTCTGCCTTTATTCATTCCCATCGCCACCTCGCCACACATGGAATACCATCCCCCCCCCCCCTCATGTGTGCGAGGTAGCACTAGGAAAAGACAACAAAGGCCCCATTCGTTCACACTCAGTCTCCAGCTGTCACGCAATAATGCCCGAAACCACAGCTCCCTTTCCACATCCAGGCCCCACACAACTTTCTATGGTTTACCCCAGACGCTTCACATGCCCTGATTCAATCCACTGGCAGCACGTCAACCCCGGTATACCACATCGATCCAATTCACTCTATTCCTTGCCCTCCTTTCACCCTCCTGAATGTTCAGGCCCCGATCACTCAAAATCTTTTTCACTCCATCTTTCCACCTCCAGTTTGGTCTCCCACTTCTCCTCGTTCCCTCCACCTCCGACACATATATCCTTTTGGTCAATCTTTCCTCACTCATTCTCTCCATGTGCCCAAACCATTTCAAAACACCCTCCTCTGCTCTCTCAACCACGCTCTTTTTATTTCCACACATCTCTCTTACCCTTACGTTACTTACTCGATCAAACCACCTCACACCACACACTGTCCTCAAACATCTCATTTCCAGCACATCCACCCTCATGCGCACAACTCTATCCATAGCCCACGCCTCGCAACCATACAACATTGTTGGAACCACTATTCCTTCAAACATACCCATTTTTGCTTTCCGAGATAATGTTCTCGACTTCCACACATTCTTCAAGGCTCCCAGAATTTTCGCCCCCTCCCCTACCCTATGATTCACTTCCGCTTCCATGGTTCCATCCGCTGCCAGATCCACTCCAAGATATCTAAAACACTTTACTTCCTCCAGTTTTTCTCCATTCAAACTTACCTCTCAATTGACTTGACCCTCAACCCTACTGTACCTAATAACCTTGCTCTTATTCACATTTACTCTTAACTTTCTTCTTTCACACACTTTACCAAACTCAGTCACCAGCTTCTGCAGTTTCTCACATGAATCAGCCACCAGCGCTGTATCATCAGCGAATAACAACTGACTCACTTCCCAAGCTCCCTCATCCACAACAGACTTCATACTTGCCCCTCTTTCCAAAACTTTTGCATTCACCTCCCTAACAACCCCATCCATAAACAGATTAAACAACCATGGAGACATCACACACCCCTGCCGCAAACCTACATTCACTGAAAACCAATCACTTTCCTCTCTTCCTACACGTACACATGCCTTACATCCTCGATAAAAACTTTTCACTGCTTCTAACAACTTGCCTCCCACATCATATATTCTTAATACCTTCCACAGAACATCTCTATCAACTCTATCATATGCTTTCTCCAGATCCATAAATGCTACATCCATTTGCTTTTCTAAGTATTTCTCACATACATTCTTCAAAGCAAAAACCTGATCCACACATCTACCACTTCTGAAACCACACTGCTCTTCCCCAATCTGATGCTCTGTACATGCCTTCACCCTCTCAATCAATACCCTCCCATATAATTTACCAGGAATACTCAACAAACTTATACCTCTGTAATTTGAGCACTCAATCTTATCCCCTTTGCCTTTGTACAATGGCACTATGCAAGCATTCCGCCAATCCTCAGGCACCTCACCATGAGTCATACATACATTAAATAACCTTACCAACCAGTCAACAATACAGTCACCCCCTTTTTTAATAAATTCCACTGCAATACCATCCAAACCTGCTGCCTTGCCGGCTTTCATCTTCCGCAAAGCTTTTACTACCTCTTCTCTGTTTACCAAATCATTTTCCCTAACCCTCTCACTTTGCACACCACCTCGACCAAAACACCTTATATCTGCCACTCTATCATCAAACACATTCAACAAACTGCAGATATGATTATGTATTTGTTAGAAGTATTTGAGTTGATGCCTGATTAAATATGGTTCTTAGTTTCATCCGTATATCTGTAAAGAGATAAAACTAATATATATATATATATATATCTTTTTTTCTTTTTTCTTTCAAACTATTCGCCATTTCCCGCATTAGCGAGGTAGCGTTAAGAACAGAGGACTGGGCCTTTGAGGGAATACCCTCACCTGGCCCAATTCTCTGTTCCTTCTTTTAGAAAATTGAAAAAAAAAAAAAAAAACCGAGAGGGGAGGATTTCCAGCCCCCCGCTCCCTCCCCTTTTAGTCGCCTTCTACGACACGCAGGGAATACGTGGGAAGTATTCTTAATCCCCTATCCCCAGGGATATATATATATATATATATATATATATATATATATATAGTAATTTTGTTTCTTAGAATTCCATGTAAGGATTGCTTAATAATGGTGAATGAGGGCTACCCATCGCGATACCAAGTTTCTGAGCATAATATTCTCCATTAAATTGAAATACACAGTCTTTTATACACAATATTATGAATTCGATGAAAACACAGAATTTGAAACAGGTTAATCAATATTATCCAAGACATCAACCAAATATTGTAAAAGGTCATCAAGTGGAACTTTGGTGAACTGAGAAAACATCAAAACTTACCAGTTTGAAATTGAAATAAAAATGGTGATCGTTAACTTGTTAACTAAATCTACATTGTTCATGATTTTAGAATTTGATATCTTACCCACTAATAGGCTTAACAAATTAACCAATTTGATAGTTTATATGTGATGGAGCCCACATAATTTGGCTCATGTGTTATGATAAGTCCATACATATATGGCAATGAAGGGAACAATTATGAAAATCTTTTGATGAGAGAAACATTATCTTTCAACAACAACTTCAGTTCTTTATTAAGTGAAAATCAACTGTTTGTAGGGGATTTTTGCTGGGTTACAGCATGTTGTATCATTGCATAAAATGAAGATTATTATGCTCAGAAATTTGGTATGGCGATATGTAACCCTCACTCACCAGTACTAAGTAATCTTTACATGGAATTCTATGAAACAAAGTTACTAAGGTATATTTTACTCTCTAAGGCAGTCTGGTTTAGGTATGTAGATGATGTTCTTTGTGTTTGGCCAGCAAACGAAAATTTCCTAACATTTCTCCCTTTACTTAACAATGTAGTAACTTCCATCAACTTTACTGTGGAAGTGGAAAATAATTGTATGTTGCCATTCCTAGAATGCATAATCCATAGGGACAGAAACATGTTTAAGTTTGACATATACAGAAAACCCACCAATGTATGTTAATTTTATAATTATTACACTTGATCCCCGTTTCCCACGTCAGCGGCGAAGCGCCAGGAAACAAACGAAGAAAGATCCATTCACTCATATTCATACATATATATATATATATATATATATATATATATATATATATATATATATATATATATATATATATATATATATATATATATATATATGTATATTGGAAAGAATCACAATTTTGCACGTGATCAAGTATATTGCTATGAGTCTACGGGGAAAATGAAACATGATCAGTTCCCAAGTGCACTTTCGTGTAATAATCACATCATCGGGGAGACACAAGAGAGAAATATAACAGGCAGTTGATATACAACGAAGAGACCTAGCCAGGACGCCATTTGGTAAACGTGTGATTGTCCAAGACAGACAACGAGCGTATCATAAACTTATTATTTTACAAATCTTATCAACAATAAAGTTATCCAATTTGTATAGACCATCACTAATATCAAGATCATAATTCTTTGTGTATTTGATGATAGAAGACTCAATGGTATATCTCGTGGTAACAGAGTTAGAGTTAATAACTGAGATGTGTTTACTCCAGTCAATACAATGATCATAGTTTTTAACGTGATTAAACAAGGCATTTGATTCTTGTCCCGTTCTTATACTATATTCATGTTGCTTAAGTCTAACAGAAAGATTCTTACCAGTCTGCCCAACAATTTCTACATGGCACTTTATAGATGCACCTTGGAAAATTTTCTGGTGAATTCCTTATTAAGATATTCTTTATAGTATTATTGTTGCTAAAGGCAACATTTACATTAAAAGATTTAAGCAACATGGGAAGTAAAGTAATATTATTATAAAAAGGGAGAACTAAAAGATTCTTGGTGTCAATGGAAGGTTTACGCTCAACTCTATAAAGTGATTTCTTTGCTAACTTAAAGGATTCATCAGTGAAAGATCTAGGGTACTTTAACTTAGATCCCATGGAATATATCTTCTCAAACTCATCATAGATATACTCCGGACTGCAAATACGTAATGCCCTAGGGAACATAGATTGAAAATGATGATAATTTAACTCTGTCATGTTGAGATGAGTAATAATGGATATATGAGCATACATTGGTGGGTTTTCTGTATATGCTAAACTTAGACTTGTTTCCTTGCCTATGGATCATGAAATCTAAAAATGGTAACATACCATTATTTTCATTTTCTACAATAGATTTGATGGAAGGTACTAAATTGTTAAGTAAGGGGAGAAATATTTGTAAATTTTTCATTTGTTGGCCAAACACAAAGAACATCATCTACATATCTAAGCCAAATTGCATTAGAAGGTAAGATATTCTTAAGTAACTTTGTTTAAAAAAAATTCCATAAAAAGATTACTTAGTACAGGTGAAAGAGGTTACCCATTGCCATACCAAATTTTTGAGCATAATTATCTCCATTGAAATGGAATACACAGTCTTTTATACAAAATTTTAACAGGTCAGTGAAAACAGACTTTGAAACAGGTAAATGAATATCATCCAAGACATCAAACAAATATTCTAAAAGGTCATCAACTAGTTTGAAATCAATTTAGTACCTCCCATCAAATTTACTATAGAAAAAGAAAATAATAGTGTGTTACCATTTTTAGGTTGCATGATCTATAGGCAAGGAAACAAGTTTAAGTGTAGCATATACAGAAAACCTACCAATGTATTCTCATATATCCATTAATACTCAACATGACAGAGCTAAATTATCATCATTTCAATCTATGTTCCTTAGGGCATTAATTATTTGCAGTCCAGAGTATATTCATGATGAGTTTGAGAAGATATATTCTATTGGATCTAAGTTAAAGTACCCTATATCTTTCATTGATAAATCACTTAAGTTAGCAAAGAAATCATTTTATAGAGTTGAGCGCAAACCTCCCATTGACACCAAGAATCTTTTAGTTCTCCCTTCTAATAATGATTTTACTTTACTTCCCATGTTGCTTAAATCCTTTTATGTAAATGTTACCTTGAGCAACAATGATACTATAAAGATTATCTTAATCAGAAATTCACCAGAAAATTCTCCTGGGTGCATCTATAAAGTGCCATGTAGAAATTGTGACAAGTTTTATGTTGGGCAGACTAGTGAGAATCTTTCTATTAGACTTAAGCAACATAAATATAGTATAAGAACGGGGCAAGAATCAAATACCTTGTTTAATCACGTTAAAAACTATGATCATTGTATTGACTGGAGTAATGCCGTCTCAGTTATCAACTCTAACTCTATTACGATGAGAAATATCACTGAATCTTCTATTATCAGATACACAAAAAATTATAATCTTAATATTAGTGATGGTTTATACAAATTAGATAACTTTATTGTTGATTAAATTTGTAAAATGATAAGTTTATGAACGCTCGTTGTCTGTTTTGGACAATCGGATGTTTACCAAATGGCGTCCTTCGTTGTATATCAGCTGCCTGTTATATTTCTCTCTTGTGTATCCCCTGAAGATATGATCATTACGCGAAAGTGCAATTGGGAACTTATCGTGTTTCATTTTCCCCGTGGACTCTTAAGAATATACTTAATCACGCGCAAAATTGTGATCCTTTCCAACATATATATATATATATATATATATATATATATATATATATATATATATATATATATATATATATATATATATATATATATATATATAAAGTTTATTCAGTTATATCATCATATAACTATGTAATGTTCTGCTTCGAATCCCCTTTAAAACTGTATTAAGACTAGGCGAATGCCCCAGCTAGTCTGACGTTTGTGGCCAGCTGCCTGCGTGTTATGTTGTTCACAAATCATGAACCATGTGACCAGCTGCCTGCGTGTTATGTTGTTCACAAATCATGAACCATGTGACCAGCTGCCTGCGTGTTATCTTGTTCACAAATCATGAACCATGTGACCAGCTGCCTGCGTGTTATCTTGTTCACAAATCATGAACCATACTGATCACTGGAAGGATCAACATTCCTCCCTATTGACCAACACCACACCATGTGAACCCAATCTGGATTTTCAACAAAACCTACAAACCCGATCTGAACTGAGACAGAAATATGTGAACCTTTTCTTAATCTTTCGTAAAATGTGAACCAAACATGGATGGATTTAGACAAAATACAAACCTAATGTGATTTAAACAAGATCATTTGAACCTAGTTTGAACTGAGACAAAAACACGGACCTAACTCAAACTTAGAAAACCACTGACATAGATAAAATACGAATAAAGAAATAAGTAAACCAAAGCAAATATAGTCGCAAATATAATCACAAATCAATAACAAGACACAGACAGGCAGTACGGACATGAACAAGGACATATAGACATGGTCAAAGACGAACAAACACGGACAAGCACAGACATACAGAGAATTACCAAATGGTGGAGATAACTTGAGAGACAACTTGAGAGACAACTTGAGAGACAACTCAAGAAACAACTTGAGAGACAACTTGAGAAACATCTTGAGAGACAACTCGAGAAACAACTTGAGAGACAACTTGAGAAACATCTTGAGAGACAACTCGAGAAACAACTTGAGAGACAACTTGAGAAACAACTTGAGAAACAACTTGAGAGACAACTTGAGAGACAACTCGAGAAACAACTTGAGAAACAACTTGAGAGACAACTTGAGAAACAACTTGAGAGACAACTCGAGAAACAACTTGAGAGACAACTTGAGAGACAACTTGAGAAACAACTTGAGAGACAACTTGAGAGACAACTTGAGAGACAACTTGAGAGACAACTTGAGAGACAACTCGAGAAACAACTTGAGAGACAACTTGAGAAACAACTTGAGAGACAACTCGAGAAACAACTTGAGAGACAACTTGAGAGACAACTTGAGAGACAACTTGAGAGACAACTCGAGAAACAACTTGAGAGACAACTTGAGAGACAACTTGAGAAACAACTTGAGAGACAACCCGAGAAACAACTTGAGAGACAACTTGAGAGACAACTTGAGAAACAACTTGAGAGACAACTCGAGAAACAACTTGAGAGACAACTCGAGAAACAACTTGAGAGACAACTCGAGAAACAACTTGAGAGACAACTTGAGAAACATCTTGAGAGACAACTCGAGAAACAACTTGAGAGACAACTTGAGAAACAACTCGAGAAACAACTTGAGAGACAACTCGAGAAACAACTTGAGAGACAACTCGAGAAACAACTTGAGAAACAACTCGAGAAACAACTTGAGAGAGAGGAAAAATATATTACAACAGTATCAAAAAAGTTGTAGATGTTGGTAATCCACAACATAACCAGGCGATGTTGTGGAGAACGGCAAATGCGTTGTGATCTTAGCGACGTGGCAGGTTGTGGCTTAAGATAACCAGAGGATGAGCCAAGCGCGGAGCAGAAGGTGAGCCAAGCGTGGAAGCTTGACTGAGATCACCTGTTTCTGCCCGTCACCCCATCACTGTGCCTTACTTCAACAAGCACAACAAGCAATAACCCGCGCTGCCTCTACCACACCCGGGTATATATAACCACACACACACACACACACACACACATGCACATATGCACATGCACGCTCTTGTACCTGCAGGATTAAGCGTGTGTGTGTGTGTGTGTGTGTGTGTGTGTGCCTGGCCCTGGGTGGGTCCGGGTGAGGCCGGAGTGACGTGGGGTCTGGTCAACATGGGTTATACAAGTTGTTAGAGAAGGTTGTTGTGTCTCCTCCTGTATTATGGTCATCAGTGGTGGGTTTGGCTTTACGACGACAGAGAGTTGTTCTCACGTGTTGTCATGTCTGATTTGTACAATGTCTTCGTCATTTTGCTGCTGGCAGAGCTGTGGTGTCAACAATATGTTCTCTGATACACGTTCCTCTTTACTAATACTTGCTGCCGTGTGAAGGGGAGTGTTGTACAATCATAATTCATAATTCACTGAAGTTTACAGCCTTCAGCAAGGCAAGAGAATTGGTAAATTACATTGGTATGTTAGACAGGGTCAGCGCTCTGAGTGAAGTGCCTTATAATTAGGTTGCTGACTTTTAGTGCACGATGAGGCTCAGCTTGTCGTATATGTTTGTGTGTTTGTTGGTTTTTCTTGGTAAATACTTAAAAATGTCTTATCTAACTGGTATACAGGGATAGGCCCGGGTTTAACCCATTGATAGCACGTTGACACACCTCGTCACTTCAATGCTATTGTGTCAAAACCTGCTTCTCGCCCTACTGAAAATTCAGGCCCCGGTACCCCAGAGCCTTCTTTCCTCCATTCTCCCATCTCCTCTTTGGTCTTTGCTCTCCCTTCTGCTCCATCTACTTCCGACCCACAGTTCCTCTACGTCTGTCTTCCTTTATTCTTTCCATATACCCGAGTGATATAACCACACCTGGTCGGCCCCTAACCATTACACTGTGCTCACTGCCACATATCTATTTGACAGAGTCATACCTCAGACGATCATGTCATACATCTTCCTCCGGATGTTCATGTTCCAGAACATCTAATTTCTTCTTACCCTTCGCCTTAAAGGCCAAACTCTTGCGTCCACACATCACCATCGGGACAATTCTACTATCATTAGTACCATCTTTGCTCCAGCGGACAGCAATTTCTCCTCCCACACACTGCTCAGTGCAACCAGGACCTTCGCCCTTCACTCACTCTATGGTTAACATCAGCACCCATAGTTCCGCCCGCTGCCACAACCATTCCCAGCTTCCTAGAGCGCCCAGCTTCCTCCTGGTCCCCCTCATATAAAGACACTCAAACCATCCCGTCTCACCCACCTGCTGCGCCTCATTACCTCACTTTTGTCCAAATTATCTTCAAGTTTTCTTTTTCTAACTCTCTCTCCCAATCTCTGACACCTCCGCCTCTTACGCCTATAGCTTCTCTCCGGGGTCTGCCACCAGGCCAGTGTCTGGGGTCTGCCACCAGGCTAGTGTCTGGGGTTTGCCACCAGGCTAATGTCTGGGGTCTGCTACCAAGCTAGTATCTGGGGTCTGCTACCAGGCCAGTGTCTGGGGTCTGCCACCCAGGCTAGTATCTGGGGTCTGCCACCAGGCTAATGTCTGGGGTCTGCTACCAAGCTAGTATCTGGGGTCTGCTACCAGGCCAGTGTCTGGGGTCTGCCATCCAGGCTAGTATCTGGGGTCTGCCACCGGGCTAGTGTCTGAGGTCTGCCACCAGGCCAGCATACTATAGACCCGCCCCTCACTCGAAGACCCTCACGTTTAAACTCCCTCACTAACAGGCTGAGTAAGAGGCTAATCGTGGCAAATGTGGAGGGAGCAAGAAGATGGAGAACCGAGAGGAGGCAGATGAAGGATGGAGGGGAAGACGTTTTCAGAGCTCGGGACCTGAGCATGCGGGAGGGTGTCAGGCATGCACGAGATAAAGCAAAGTGGAGAGATGTGGTATACGGGGGTTCAGGTGCTGACAATGGGCTGGTGAAGTGATCAGTCGGGCTTACCTGTGGACGGTGAAGTCTAGTTTCGGAGCATTATGCATAACAGCTCGGGAGTGGATGCACATAAATGCATAATCTTGTATTGCAATCATACACAATGCTTGGTTCTATCTTTCACTCGGCGTCGGTTTAGTGTTACGTCATGTTCCTATGTTGGTGTGGGAGTCATGTTGCTCTGTGGGTAATGTTGCTGTATAAGTCACGTCCTTGTGTGGGTCATGCTGGTGTGTGGGTCATGTTGGTGTGTGGGTCATGTTGGTGTGTGGGTCATGTTGGTGTGTGGGTCATGCTGGTGTGTGGGTCATGCTGGTGTGTGGGTCATGTTGGTGTGTGGGTCATGTTGGTGTGTGGGTCATGTTGGTGTGTGGGTCATGCTGGTGTGTGGGTCATGCTGGTGTGTGGGTCATGTTGGTGTGTGGGTCATGTTGGTGTGTGGGTCATGTTGGTGTGTGGGTCATGTTGGTGTGTGGGTCATGCTGGTGTGTGGGTCATGTTGGTGTGTGGGTCATGTTGGTGTGTGGGTCATGTTGGTGTGTGGGTCATGTTGGTGTGTGGGTCATGTTGGTGTGTGGGTCATGTTGGTGTGTGGGTCATGTTGGTGTGTGGGTCATGTTGGTGTGTGGGTCATGTTGGTGTGTGGGTCATGTTGGTGTGTGGGTCATGTTGGTGTGTGGGTCATGTTGGTGTGTGGGTCATGTTGGTGTGTGGGTCATGTTGGTGTGTGGGTCATGTTGGTGTGTGGGTCATGTTGGTGTGTGGGTCATGCTGGTGTGTGGGTCATGTTGGTGTGTGGGTCATGTTGGTGTGTGGGTCATGTTGGTGTGTGGGTCATGCTGGTGTGTGGGTCATGTTGGTGTGTGGGTCATGTTGGTGTGTGGGTCATGTTGGTGTGTGGGTCATGTTGGTGTGTGGGTCATGTTGGTGTGTGGGTCATGTTGGTGTGTGGGTCATGTTGGTGTGTGGGTCATGTTGGTGTGTGGGTCATGTTGGTGTGTGGGTCATGTTGGTGTGTGGGTCATGTTGGTGTGTGGGTCATGTTGGTGTGTGGGTCATGTTGGTGTGTGGGTCATGTTGGTGTGTGGGTCATGTTGGTGTGTGGGTCATGTTGGTGTGTGGGTCATGTTGGTGTGTGGGTCATGTTGGTGTGTGGGTCATGTTGGTGTGTGGGTCATGTTGGTGTGTGGGTCATGTTGGTGTGTGGGTCATGTTGGTGTGTGGGTCATGCTGGTGTGTGGGTCATGTTGGTGTGTGGGTCATGTTGGTGTGTGGGTCATGTTGGTGTGTGGGTCATGTTGGTGTGTGGGTCCTCAACAGCCGCCAACATCGTCAGCTGTGAGGGGCATCCAGTAAGGTCGCTAGGTGTCGCCAGCTGGCTTCATTGCCCAGTGTGTTAATCGTTCATCTCCTTCTTGATTACCGTCTTCACCTTCCCCATAATGACATCAATGTCGTCCATAAATCTTTTCCCACATCATCTCCCAGTACTATCTGGCTCAGGCTGAGGCTACGGAGTTTCGAATCAGCTTCGACCTGCTTTGTAGGATCGGGCGGCAGAGAGAGAGAGAGACGTGCATAGCTTTGGTTTGGATCTCATTATCGTGTTGCTGGATGCTTGACGAAGGCCAGACGCTCAGCTCCGAGCCAGGATACAGAAGGTTAGCTCCTAACCAGGATACAGCTGGTGGGCTCCTAGCCAGGATACAGCTGGCGGGCTCTTAGCCAGGATGCAACTGGTGGGCTCCTAGCCAAGATGCAGCTGGTGGGCTCCTAGCCAAGATATAGCTGGTGGGCTCCTAGCCAGGATACAGCTGCCGGGCTCTTAGCCAGGATGCAGCTGGCGGGCTCTTAGCCAGGATGCAACTGGTGGGCTCCTAGCCAAGATACAGCTGGTGGGCTCCTAGCCAAGATGCAGTTAGCTGGCTTCTAGCCAGGATGTAACTGGGCGATTCCTAGCCATGATGCCACTGGAGGACCCCTAGCCAGGATACACATACCATCACCACACATTCGACCACAGGAACATCGTATAGCTGCTCTAATAGCTCTAGGAAAACCTCTAGGTGCTCGGTCGACTTTAGGAGCCACTCCAGGTGCTCTATGGGCTCTAGTAACCACCTGCGCGCTCTAACGACTCTCTAGGACACTACCCAGGTGCTATAACGGCTCTAGGATACCACTGAGGTGCTCTATCGACCCTAGAACATCACCTGCGTGCTTTAAGGGCTCTAGAAGACGACTTGGGTGTTTTAGAAACTCTAGAAATGCCTAATACTAATTTGATGTATCGACTAGGCTTATAGAGCAGAGAGAGAGAGAGAGAGAGAGAGAGAGAGAGAGAGAGAGAGAGAGAGAGAGAGAGAGAGAGAGAGAGAGAGAGAGAGAGAGGATATTAGTAATTTTCAAAGCATTTCTTTACATATATAGAAAGATTCCCATTTTGTTTGTGTCGACTCTGCGTGCAGTGTTGACATCGATCAGCTGACTGGCTCAATCAGCTGTTTGTGCTCGATCAGTTGGCTGGCTGGGTGACGGTGGTGATGCTGGCATGTATGGCTGGTGTCAGCCGCTGTGTTTGTGTCGGTAATCTACTTCAATGTCCTTGTTGGCTCTGTTATCCTGGACACAGAGGGGAGTGGAGGACCGCCCTGTGGCAAGGCAATATTGAAAGCTGATACATATATATATACATATATATATATATATATATATATATATATATATATATATATATATATATATATATATATATATATATATATATATATCTTTCTTTCTTTTCTTTTTTTCAAACTATTTGCCATTTCCCGCATTAGCGAGGTAGCATTAAGAACAGAGGACTGGGCCTTTGAGGGAATACCCTCACCTGGCCCAATTCTCTGTTCCTTCTTTTGGAAAATTAAAAAAAAACGAGAGGGGAGGATTTCCAGCCCCCCGCTCCCTCCCCTTTTAGTCGCCTTCTACGACACGCAGGGAATACGTGGGAAGTATTCTTTCTCCCCTATCCCCATATATATATATATATATATAAGTGATTGGTTCTCAGTGAATGTTGGTTTACGGCAGGGGTGCGTGATGTCTCCATGGTTGGTTAATTTGTTTATGGATGGGGTTGTTAGGGAGGTGAATGCAAGAGTTTTGGAAAGAGGGGCAAGTATGCAGTCTGTTGGGGGTGAGAGAGCTTGGGAAGTGAGTCAGTTGTTGTTCGCCGATGATACAGCGCTGGTGGCTGATTCATGTGAGAAACTGCAGAAGCTGGTGACTGAGTTTGGTAAAGTTTGTGAAAAAAGAAAGTTGAGAGTAAATTTGAATAAGAGCAAGGTTATTAGGTGCAGTAGAGTTGAGGGACAAGTCAACTGGGAGGTAAGTTTGCATGGAGAAAAACTGGAGGAAGTAAAGTGTTTTAGATATCTGGGAGTGGATTTGGTAGAGGAGGGAACCATGGAAGCGGAAGTGAATCATAGGGTGGGGGAGAGGGCGAAAGTTCTGGGAGCGTTGAAAAATGTATGGAAGTCGAGAACGTTATCTTGGAAAGCAAAAATGGGTATGTTTGAAGGAATAGTGGTTCCAACAATGTTATATGGTTGCGAGGCGTGGGCTATAGGTAGAGTTGTGCGGAGGAGGGTGGATGTGCTGGAAATAAGATGTTTGAGGACAATATGTGGTGTGAGGTGGTTTGATTAAGTAATGAAAGGGTAAGAGAGATGTGTAGTAATAAAAAGAGTGTGGTTGAAAGCGCAGAAGAGGGTGTTTTGAAATGATTTGGTCACATGGAGAGAATGAGTGAGGAAAGATTGACCAAGAGGATATATGTGTCAGAGGTGGAGGGAACGAGGAGAAGAGGGAGACCAAATTGGAGGTGGAAAGATGGAGTGAAGAAGATTCTGAGTGATCGGGGCCTGAACATGCAGGAGGGTGAAAGGCTTGCAAGGAATAGAGTGAAATGGAACAATGTGGTATACCGGGGTGGATGTGCTGTCAATTTATTGATATATATATATATATATATATATATATATATATATATATATATATATATATATATATATATATATATATATATATATATATATATATATATATATATATATATATATATATATATATATATATTTTTTTTTTTTTTTTTTATACTTTGTCGCTGTCTCCCGCGTTTGCGAGGTAGCGCAAGGAAACAGACGAAAGAAATGGCCCCACCCCCCCCCCCCCATACACATGTACATACACACGTCCACACACGCAAATATACATACCTACACAGCTTTCCATGGTTTACCCCAGACGCTTCACATGCCTTGATTCAATCCACTGACAGCACGTCAACCCCTGTATACCACATGACTCCAATTCACTCTATTTCTTGCCCTCCTTTCACCCTCCTGCATGTTCAGGCCCCGATCACACAAAATCTTTTTCACTCCATCTTTCCACCTCCAATTTGGATATATATATATATATATGTGTGTGTGTGTGTGTGTGTGTGTGTGTGTGTGTGTGTGTGTGTGTGTGTGTGTGTACATAAAGGAGTAATGACATGGTACATACATGTACATAGTGTTAAGAGACGTGGCAACACGAGTGTAAGACACTGCACACACAGATTGTAATGACACACGACTGGCAGTGCAGACCAGCAACTCGCCTTTATCTTAAGATTTCATCATTTTACACATAATACAGACGCGGCTGCCTACAGTTAGACCTTCCCCCCTTGGGTCGCACGACGCAATCAGCCTGCAGTCAACCATCATCAGATCTAGTGATCGTAATAAACATATCATTCCTGATGACCCGACTGTGAAAGCCAAGTGCTTCACCATCTGTCTGTCTGGCTAATGGGTGATACCATCTATCTGTTCCATGGTCGTACCGTCGTATTCCATGGTCTTACCGTCGTGTTCCATGGTCGTACCGTCGTATTCCATGGTCGTACCATCGTGTTCCATGGTCGTACCGTCGTGTTTCATGGTCTTACCGTCGTGTTCCATGGTCGTACCGTCGTGTTCCATGGTCGTACCGTCGTATTCCATGGTCGTACCATCGTGTTCCATGGTCGTACCGTCGTGTTTCATGGTCTTACCGTCGTGTTCCATGGTCGTACCGTCGTGTTCCATGGTCGTACCGTCGTGTTTCATGGTCGTACCGTCGTGTTCCATGGTCGTACCGTCGTGTTTCATGGTCGTACCGTCGTATTCCATGGTCGTACCGTCGTATTCCATGGTCGTACCGTCGTGTTCCATGGTCGTACCGTCGTGTTCCATGGTCGTACCGTCGTGCTCAAGGGGTTAAGGAGAGGAAATTCATATCCGGGAGGGAATTGTGTACTCGTCCTGCCCCATCACTTGACCCACCCTCCAACCACAGTGCCCCCTAGGTCTGTGTGTGTGTGTGTGTGTGTGTGTGTGTGTGTGTGTGTGTGTGTGTGTGTGTGTGTGTGTGTGTGTGTGTGTGTGTAGGGAGGTCAAACAATTTCCACAGTATGAGAGGATTTCCAAGAAGCACCAAGCATGTCTGGCCCAGTGTCTGGAGGTCAGCTTACATGATACAAAGTTCTCACAGGGAGGTTAACGGAGGTCAACAAGGGTGAGACAGGGAGGGTACAGCGGGGTTACAGGAGACAGGGGGGTACAGCGGGGTTACACAGACAGGGAGGGTACAGCGGGGTTACACAGACAGGGAGGGTACAGCGAGGTTACACAGACAGGGAGGGTACAGCGGGGTTACACAGACAGGGAGGGTACAGCGGGGTTACACAGACAGGGAGGGTACAGCGAGGTTACACAGACAGGGAGGGTACAGCGGGGTTACACAGACAGGGAGGGTACAGCGGGGTTACACAGACAGGGAGGGTACAGCGGGGTTACACAGACAGGGAGGGTACAGCGAGGTTACACAGACAGGGAGGGTACAGCGGGGTTACAGGAGACAGGGAGGGTACAGCGGGGTTACAGGAGACAGGGAGGGTACAGCGGGGTTACAGGAGACAGGGAGGGTACAGCGGGGTTACAGGAGACAGGGAGGGTACAGCGGGGTTACAGGAGATACTTGTACATATGTCGCGTGTCAACACCTGGTAAATTCTTCTGAGGTCTCCACCCCGAACAGCCCAGGCAGGCCCAGGCTGCTGGGCTGGCTCGTTGGTCGACCAAGCTGCTGGAAGCCGCAGCCCACAGGTCCACATAGCCCCCACAGCCTGGCTGACCGCAGCCCACAGGTCCACATAGCCCCCACAGCCTGGCTGGTCTGGTGTGGTGTTTAATGTGGACTAGTTTACTGATGATGTATTGCTGGTGCCTTGTGTGTGTGTGTGTGTGTGTGTGTGTGTGTGTGTGTGTGTGTGTGTATCCCTCCGCCAAAAAGGCATATCAAACATTTACATCTGGCATGAACAATATCTGAACTAATACGTACTTTTTTTTTCTCTCAAAAATACATCGGAATACAGGATCATGATCGACCACTTCCCGGTCATTCATTTTCATCGAAAATTTCAGGCACTAATAACTTGATAAATGAACATGTGTATTCATTTATACATATATATAGTCACACATGATCAGATACATAAATGAATGACTAATGAAATGAATGTATAGATGAATACAACCATCCATATATATATATATATATATATATATATATATATATATATATATATATATATATATATATATATATATATATATATTTTTCTTTTTTTTTTTTATTATACTTTGTCGCTGTCTCCCGCGTTTGCGAGGTAGCGCAAGGAAACAGACGAAAGAAATGGCCCAACCCCCCCCCCCCCATACACATGTATATACATACGTCCACACACGCAAATATACATACCTACACAGCTTTCCATGGTTTACCCCAGACGCTTCACATGCCCTGATTCAATCCACTGACAGCACGTCAACCCCGGTATACCACATCGCTCAAACTCACTCTATTCCTTGCCCTCCTTTCACCCTCCTGCATGTTCAGGCCCCGATCACACAAAATCTTCTTCACTCCATCTTTCCACCTCCAATTTGGTCTCCCTCTTCTCCTCGTTCCCTCCACCTCCGACACATATATCCTCTTGGTCAATCTTTCCTCACGCATTCTCTCCATGTGACCAAACCATTTCAAAACACCCTCCTCTGCTCTCTCAATCACGCTCTTTTTATTTCCACACATCTCTCTTACCCTTACATTACTTACTCGATCAAACCACCTCACACCACACATTGTCCTCAGACATCTCATTTCCAGCACATCCATCCTCCTGCGCACAACTCTATCCATAGTCCACGCCTCGCAACCATACAACATTGTTGGAACCACTATTCCTTCAAACATATCCATTTTTGCTCTCCGAGATAATGTTCTCGACTGCCACACATTCTTCAAGGCTCCCAGAATTTCCGCCCCCTCCCCCACCCTATGATCCACTTCCGCTTCCATGGTTCCATCCGCTGCCAGATCCACTCCCAGATATCTAAAACACTTCACTTCCTCCAGTTTTTCTCCATTCAAACTCACTTCCCAGTTGACTTGACCCTCAACCCTACTGTACCTAATAACCTTGCTCTTATTCACATTTACTCTTAACTTTCTTCTTTCACACACTTTACCAAACTCAGTCACCAGCTTCTGTAGTTTCTCACATGAATCAGCCACCAGCGCTGTATCATCAGCGAACAACAACTGACTCACTTCCCAAGCTCTCTCATCCCCAACAGACTTCATACTTGCCCCTCTTTCCAAAACTCTTGCATTCACCTCCCTAACAACCCCATCCATAAACAAATTAAACAACCATGGAGACATCACACACATCTGCCGCAAACCTACATTCACTGAGAACCAATCACTTTCCTCTCTTCCTACACGTACACATGCCTTACATCCTCGATAAAAACTTTTCACTGCTTCTAACAACTTGCCTCCCACACCATATATTCTTAATACCTTCCACAGAACATCTCTATCAACTCTATCATATGCCTTCTCCAGGTCCATAAATGCTACATACAAATCCATTTGCTTTTCTAAGTATTTCTCACATACATTCTTCAAAGCAAACACCTGATCCACACATCCTCTACCACTTCTGAAACCATACTGCTCTTCCCCAATCTGATGCTCTGTACATACCTTCACCCTCTCAATCAATACCCTCCCATATAATTTACCAGGAATACTCAACAAACTTATACCTCTGTAATTTGAGCACTCACTCTTATCCCCTTTGCCTTTGTACAATGGCACTATGCACGCATTCCGCCAATCCTCAGGCACCTCACCATGAGTCATACATACATTAAATAACCTTACCAACCAGTCAACAATACAGTCACCCCCTTTTTTAATAAATTCCACTGCAATACCATCCAAACCTGCTGCCTTGCCGGCTTTCATCTTCCGCAAAGCTTTTACTACCTCTTCTCTGTTTACCAAATCATTTTCCCTAACCCTCGCACTTTGCACACCACCTCGACCAAAACACCCTATATCTGCCACTCTATCATCAAACACATTCAACAAACCTTCAAAATACTCACTCCATCTCCTTCTCACATCACCACTACTTGTTATCACCTCCCCATTTGCGCCCTTCACTGAAGTTCCCATTTGCTCCCTTGTCTTACGCACTTTGTTTACCTCCTTCCAGAACATCTTTTTATTCTCCCTAAAATTTAATGATACATATATATATATATATATATATATATATATATATATATATATATATATATATATATATATATATATATATATTTTTTTTTTTTTTTTTTTTTTCAAACTATTCGCCATTTCCCGCGTTAGCGAGGTAGCGTTAAGAACAGAGAACTGGGCCACTGAGGGAATATCCTCACCTGGCCCCCTTCTCTGTTCCTTCTTTTGGAAAATTAAAAAAGATTGAGAGGGGAGGATTTCCAGCCCCCCGCTCCCTCCCCTTTTAGTCGCCTTCTACGACACGCAGGGAATACGTGGGAAGTATTCTTTCTCCCCTATCCCCAGGGATAAAATTATATGAAAGTTTATTAGACACTGCTAAAACTAGATGGCAACTAGAGAGGGAATCAAAAAATTAGACAAATGGTCTGTTTAACAGTGAGACAGAGAGGCTAGATATGGTTTGTCATGAAAAGCAAACAATTCTCCACTAATGAGCTTAATAATTTGACAGAATCTTGAGCTGAAATCTTATGAGTTTTGATGTAATTCAAAATTCTTTAAAAATTACCAATATTCAACACAAAAGAACCCATATTAAAGATAAAGAGGTAAAAAACATTCATAGCACACACATGTAGGCCTTACTCTTACATGATTAATGCTATGCTTTACATCCTTTCAATAGGTCCATATCAGTACATGAATGACATAAAGACTAAACTTTATAACCATTACATACTGTTACAAAAGCTTGTATCTGTGTCTGATATTATCTAAAAATGCAATATAAAAGTTCACATTACATGTATCTTGTCATTTATCCCTGAATATGGCTGAATAAAAAGCCTTGAAATCTTGGATGATGAGTTGTCATCATTCTTCAAAGCTTAAAAACAAATAGCATGAGGAAAAGTCAAAATGAGCCAACATTCTTTTACAGGGGAAATTGTTACTCAAACATTTCAGGATAACCTAAAAGATTTTATTATGTAGCTTCCTGTTACAAGAAGAGATAATTATAATATGATGTATATATACATATATACATAAAAATATATAAATTACATTACCACATTACCATATATATATATAATGTCTTCCTCGTTAGCAAGAGGTCACAGTGGTGCGTGTGACATACGATAAGTTCCCAAGTGCACTTTCGTGTAATGATCACATCATCAGGGGAGATACAAGAATGAGATAGAAGACGTAGATCAGTCAATTGATGTACAAGGAAGATACGTAGCTAAGACGCCATTGGTAAACAAGTGTTACCGGATGGTGGTGTTCGGGTCTGGCATCATGAACTTCTAGTGTGTGGACAGGAAAAGGAACTGTTTACAAATTTTGCCGACAATAGCGCTATCCAGTTTGTATAGACTTTCACTTATATTAATGTTACAATTCATTGTGTATCTAATAATAGAAGATTCAATGATATTTCTCGTGGTAAGGGAATTACAGCTAATAGTTGAATTAGCGTTACGCTAGTCAACACAATGGTCATAATTTTTAACATTATTAAACAAATCATTTGATTCTTGTCCTGTTCTTAAACTATGTTTATGTTGCTTAAGTCTAACATAAGGATCCTCACTAGTCTGCCCGACATAAAACATACTACAGTTTTTACAGAGGATTCTGTTAACCCAGCCAGCAGAATTTTCTGGTGACCTTTTGAAGATATTCTTTATAGTATCGTTATTGCTACATAAAGGTTTTAAGCAACCTGGGAAGTAATGTAAAATTATCACTAATAAGGAGAACTAAAAGATTCTTGGCATCAAGGGGAGGTTTGAGTTTAACTCTATAAAATGATTCCTTTTGCCGACTTAAGATATTTATCAATGAAAGATCTTCTATACTATAATTTGGATCCAATAGAATATATCTTTTCAAACTCATTGTCAATGAATTCCGAACTGCATATACGTAATGCCCTAAGAACATAGACTGGAATGATGATGAACTAAATCATGATGAACTGAGTAATTATGGATATATGAGCATACATTGGTAGGTTTTCTATATATGCTAAACCTAAGCATGTTTCTGTCCCTATATACATGCAATCTAAAAATGGTTAACATACAAATATTTTCCAGTTCTACAGTAAAGTTGATGTATGGTACTAAATTGCTAAGTTAAGGGAGACCTTTCTGTGGTTTCCCTTAACCACTCCATATGCTCTAGTTGAACCCATTGACAGCACGTCACCCTTTGTACACCCCAGTGTTGTATCCCAAGCACGCCTCACACCCTCCTTCATGTCTGGACCGGATAACTCAGTGTTGTATACATGTAGACGTAGAGATTAGCGGCATCACATAGTGAAAGGCACCATAATTCAACAGTGACGATACAGACAGCTTTTTATAAACCCTGTAATTATTCTCGCGATGATTAGCAAGAAGTTTCCCCAAACTATTGTTATCAGGAAGCTGAGCCTCGCAGACAACCCAGGTCACAGTAATTGCTTGCACATGAACCCTAGACAGCAAGACGTTTCTTGCACTCTCTAATAAGGGGTACTTACGAAAGCACTCACGGGGAGACGAGAGACGCTGTAGGCGTGCAAGCAATCAAGGAGGCAAGCATCTCATATGAATACCTTACTGGGATCAAGGTTGATTGAGCGAGGGTTACAGTGCTTACTTGTTTGGGATTCGATCCCGTGTCATGATGTTTCACCAAGGAACACCGTCCTCGGTGGTCGACCCAACAGCCTCACACGACAGCAACAGCACCAGGGGGAAGAGGGACCTCTGGTCCATGCTTGTGCCGTTGATCGTGACCAAAAAACCCAGACGATGATTATTAACTTATGTCTTATACAATGTTGATGATTACCAGCCAGGGCAGATGATGCATTTGGTTATCATATATATATATATATATATATATATATATATATATATATATATATATATATATATATATATATATATATATATATATATATATGAAGATGAAATCGCACTTCAGTAGGAGTTCATACAATTATATTTAACATGTAATTTTTCTATACATGTGGCACGACATGTTTCGTGGAGACAATCCACCTCATCATCAGGTGGTGCCAGTACTTAACAAAGTTATTTAAATCCCAACATCACACTTGAGTCCCGCCGTCCAGCACCAATCTGTACAGACCAACCACTGTCCGCTTTGTCTGGCAGTAACCGTTGTAAGGGAGAGTGATTAAGGGGGGTCACGTGGCGGGGGTTGACCTGGGTAGCTGGGTGTGTCTTGAACAACTCTTTTTTTTGTATTTTCATGTTTTGTCAATTCTCTCATAATGATTTGGTTAATGCTAGGATGGGCTTTAAAATTGCCTGGGGACAAATTAAAGTTCTTAGTATTAGCAATTAAGACAGATTCAATGACGTTACGTGTGACATAATCAGCAGAGGGGTATAGAATAACGGGATTTTCAAGATCTATGGCCAGGGTGATCATTTTCATGACAATGTTTAGCGATCGCATTTTTGTGGTCATCCCTGCGTACTGCATGACGGTGCCAATAACACATCTCCGTTACAGTTTTACCAGTCTGGCCTATATAAATATATTTACATGACTTGCATTTGACGACGTAAACACTACCAATTGTTGCATGATTTGGCCTACTATTTATTAAGATCTTACTGATGGTGTTATTGTACTGGAGAGCAACATTACAAGCAATGTTTTTTAGAACATGTCTTAGATTAGCTAAGTTGGGAGAATAGGGCAACACTAAACATTTAGACTTATCCTTATTTGTCACATTTTTGTTACAAGAAACATAAAATGTCTTCCTAGCTTTCCAGTAAGCTTTGTTCACAAACCAATTGGGATAATATAACTGCCTAAAGATACGTCTTATATGACTACATTCGTCTACCAGGCCTTGGGATCACATATCCGTAGTGCTTACTGGAAAGCTACGAAGACATTTATGCTTCTTGTGTCCCAACCTTTAATCTTACACGGGTTCGAAGCCGACCTGTGGTGCATGTACATTTGTCTGTCCATCGACATATTTGTCACACATCGGAGCCGCGTGAGATTAAACTCCATGTTACCCCAACCGAGATAAGGTTGTGTTACACACACACACACACTATATATATATATATATATATATATATATATATATATATATATATATATATATATATATATATATATATATATATATGTATATATATTGCTAGAAGCAGTGAGGTTCTCAGTGAATGTAGGTTTGCGGCAGGGGTGTGTGATGTCTCCATGGTTGTTTGATATGTTTATGGATGGGGTTGTTGGGGAGGTGAATGCAAGAGTTCTGGAGAGAGGGGCAAGTATGCCGTCTGTTGTAATTGAGAGGTCTTGGGAAGTGAGTCAGTTGTTGTTCGCTGATGATACAGCGCTGGTGGTTGATTCGGGTGAGAAACTGCAGAAGCTGGTGACTGAGTTTGGTAAAGTGCGTGAAAGAAGAAAGCTGAGAGTAAATGTGAATAAGAGCTAGATTATTAGGTACAGTAGGGTTGAGGGACAAGTCAATTGGGAGGTAAGTTTGAATGGCGTGAAACTGGAGGAAGTGAAGTGTTTTAGATATCTGGGAGTGGATCTGGCAGCGAATGGAACCATGGAAGCGGAAGTGAGTCACAGGGTGGGGTAGGGGCGAAAGTTCTGGGAGCGTTGAAAAATGTGCGGAAGGCGAAAACATTATCTCGGAAAGCAAAAATGGGTATGTTTGAAGGAATAGTGGCTCCAACAATGTTATATGGTTGCGAGGCGTGGGCTATAGGTAGGGTTGTGCGGAGGAGGGTGGATGTGCTGAAAATGAGATGTTTGAGGTCAATATGTCGTGTAAGGTGGTTTGTTCGAGTAAGTAATGAAAGGGTAAGAGAGATGTGTGGAAATAAAAAACTTGTGCATGAGAGAGCAAAAGTGGGTGTTTAGAAATAGGTTGGTCACATGGAGATAATGAGTGAGGAAAGATTGACCAAGAGGATATATGTGTCAGAGGTGGAGGGAACGAGGAGAAGTGGGAGACCAAATTGGAGGTGGAAAGATAGAGTGAAAAAGGTTTTGAGCGATCGGGGCCTGAACATGCAGGAGGGTGAAAGGCGTGCAAGGAATAGAGTGAATTGGAATGATGTGGTATACCGGGGTCGACGTGCTGTCAATGGATTGAACCAGGGCATGTGCAGCGTCTGGGGTAAACCATAGAAAGTTTTGTGGGGCCTGGATGTGGAAAGGGAGCTGTGGTTTCGGTACATTATACATGACAGCTAAAGACTGAGTGTGTACGAACGTGGCCTTTGTTGTCTTTTCCTAGCGCTACCTCGCGCTCGCGCGGGGGGAGGGGAGTTGTCATTTCATGTGTGGCGGGTTGGCGACGGGAATGAATAAGGGCAGACAGTATGAATTATGTACATGTATACATATGTATATGTCTGTGTATGTATATATATGTATAACTTGAAATATATAGGGATGTATATGTGCGTGTGTGGACGTGTATGTATATACATATGTATGTGGGTGGGTTGGGCCATTCTTTCGTCTGTTTCCTTGCGCTACCTCGCTAACGCGGGAGACAGCGACAAAGTATAGTGAAAAAGAAATATAATATATATATATATATGCAGGGATCACGCCTATATAACATATGTAAACATTGTGACATGTTGACAGAGTGTCGCATGTCTTCGTGTTAGTGTAACGTATGGCAACGATGCCTGACGTTCGGTCCAGTGGCAACGTTGCCTGGGAACCATAGTGAGCACGGCGAGGTCTCCGTCAGGGAGCCTCCTGCAGGATGTGTCTCCGTCAGGGAGCCTCCTGCAGGATGAGTCTCCGTCAGGAGGCCTCCTGCAGGATGTGTCTCCGTCAGGTAGCCTCCTGCAGGATGTGTCTCCGTCAGGAAGCCTCCTGCAGGATGTGTCTCCGTCAGGGAGCCTCCTGCAGGATGTGTCTCCGTCAGGGAGCCTCCTGCAGGATGTGTCTCCGTCAGGAGGCCTCCTGCAGGATGCGGTATTGTGGCGTCTCCTGCAGCTGTGGTCGTGGCACACGCCAGGGATCTCCCTCGTGTGCTCTCCTGACTCATAAAACAGATCAGGTTGTGAACCTCTGCATTGCTGTGGGTCGCCACACAACCCGTCTTGTGCAGGAATCAATAAGACAAATGTACGGAGGACCTGAGCGAGGCATCACCTCAGCAGGGAAGGTGGAGACTCCTGCAACACAAATGTACGGAGGACCTGAGCGAGGCATTACCTCAGCAGGGAAGGTGGAGACTCCTGCAACACAAATGTACGGAGGACCTGAGCGAGGCATCACCTCAGCTGGGAAGGTGGAGACTCCTGCAACACAAATGTACGGAGGACCTGAGCGAGGCATCACCTCAGCAGGGAAGGTGGAGACTCCTGCAACACACTCACACTAGAGGAACTAACTCTTCCTACAACTGGGGAACGTAAATAACTGAATACTTAATACACACACACACACACACACACACACACACACACACACACACACACACACACACACGAACTGCTGGGTTCGAATCCTTGGAGCGGCATTTGGCCAACACTCAGCCCAGGTGTACATCCTCCCCTCTGGGGCTGGTCGATGAATGGATACCTGGCGTCAGTGTGTGTGTGTGTGTGTGTGTGTGTGTGTGTGTGTGTGTGTGTGTGTGTACGCAATGGTTATACTGTAACATGGTACATATATACATCGTTAAGAGACGAGGCAACACGAGTGTATATAGTAACTACCCCGTAACACACACACAGCTGTTGACCCGAACAAGTTACGTATCACCAGACATGTTGTTCATCTACTTTCCTATATGTCATCCAACACTGAACCTTTCCTGTAATTTCTTTACTAATTCAAGTGAACAAAAACAACACAAGACAGAGCTTAAGGAACTAAACTGCTTCCTGGTGTTTGTAGCGAACGACTGAAGTAAGATGGCTTACAAATCTCTTGACATTCTCGAACACAAACTTTTAATCTTTCCTGTTTCACAGCTGCTCAACTTCTGGGTAAAGGCTTTCCGGGAATAAACTATTTATATAAACACTCTCACCCGAACCACAAACTCTCTCTCAAGATAATGGACTTCTTCTTTCTTATCAGATGTAATATATATGACGCCTTTGTCTAGCCGTGAGTATTGATATGATGGGGGCTTGGGGGGTTGGGCTGGGGGCTGGAGGTTGTGGGCGGAGGGCCTGGGGTCTGGGGATTGGCTGGGGGCTGGAGGTTGAGGGCGGAGGGCCTGGGGTCTGAGGGTTTGGGCTGGGGGCTGGAGGTTGAGGGCGGAGGGCCTGGGGTCTGAGGGTTTGGGCTGGGAATTGGGGCTGGGGGCTAAGTGCTTGGTACTGAGGGCTGAGGGCCGAGGGTTGGGTGCTGGGGTTGGGCTGGGGGCTGGGGCTGGGTGTTGTGTGCTGGGGACTGAGGACTGAGGGTTGGGTGCTGGGGTTGGGCTGGGGGCTGACTGCTGGGGCCTCACTGTACAACGTCTATCGCCAGTATAGTAACGTGAGTAGTTCTCTCATAAACCAAATTTTGAACATCTTCCAAGATCAATCCAGAATTATGAGCGCAATTACCAGTCGCTTCAAAGACTCGGTCATGTGTCGGCAAAATATTACATATGTGTATGGAATGACCCAGGAAACTTGTGTGTGTGTGTGTGTGTGTGTGTGTGTGTGTGTGTGTGTGTGTGTGTGTGTGTGTGTGTGTGTTCCTACCTATATATAAAGTCAGAATAATAAATTTTGCTCTGAAACTGTTATATGATCATTTTACTGACTCTCCTTATTTACTGTACCTTTCTCCAGGTTGCTGGCGTCCTCCACCTGTTCATCAATACAGATGTATGTCATTAGTAACTCAGTGTGTGGTATGATGTCTGGTTATGTCCACCTGAGCCTCAGAGTCTGGTATGATGTCTGGTTTTGTCCACCTGAGCCTCAGTGTGTGGTATGATGTCTGGTTATGTCCACCTGAGCCTCAGAGTCTGGTATGATGTCTGGTTTTGTCCACCTGAGCCTCAGTGTGTGGTATGATGTCTGGTTATGTCCACCTGAGCCTCAGTGTGTGGTATGATGTCTGGTTTTGTCCACCTGAGCCTCAGTGTGTGGTATGATGTCTGGTTTTGTCCACCTGAGCCTCAGTGTGTGGCATGATGTCTGGTTTTGTCCACCTGAGCCTCAGTGTGTGGCATGATGTCTGGTTATGTCCACCTGAGCC
Source organism: Panulirus ornatus (assembly GCF_036320965.1). Taxonomy (NCBI): domain Eukaryota; kingdom Metazoa; phylum Arthropoda; class Malacostraca; order Decapoda; family Palinuridae; genus Panulirus; species Panulirus ornatus. Next base: position 5,021,283 of record NC_092263.1, on the reverse strand, counting down.
TCAGTGTGTGGTATGATGTCTGGTTATGTCCACCTGAGCCTCAGTGTGTGGTATGATGTCTGGTTTTGTCCACCTGAGCCTCAGTGTGTGGCATGATGTCTGGTTATGTCCACCTGACCCTCAGAGTCTGGTATGATGTCTGGTTATGTCCACCTGAGCCTCAGTGTGTGGCATGATGTCTGGTTATGTCCATCTGACCCTCAGTGTGTGGTATGATGTCTGGTTATGTCCACCTGAGCCTCAGTGTGTGGTATGATGTCTGGTTATGTCCACCTGAGCCTCAGTGTGTGGTATGATGTCTGGTTATGTCCACCTGAGCCTCAGTGTGTGGCATGATGTCTGGTTATGTCCACCTGACCCTCAGTGTGTGGTATGATGTCTGGTTATGTCCACCTGACCCTCAGTGTGTGGTATGATGTCTGGTTATGTCCACCTGACCCTCAGTGTGTGGTATGATGTCTGGTTATGTCCACCTGAGCCTCAGTGTCGACCAGTACCTGGGTACAGTTCAGTATGACCGTCATCAGAGTGACCCCACACACCCGTGGGTCGTGTTGCCTCCAGTGTAGGGTAAACCAGAGCTCCTCACCTCCGTCTCTGTAGCTCCTACCTCAGCGTCAGTCACTGTTGCCCGGCGCTGGATCTTCACGACCAGGTGTCCTGAAGCAGGGAGATGCGTGGAAGAACAGGTGTATTGGTCACACAACGCGCCATCTCCCTCCTGGACTCGATCACGGGTCTATGTGACTCACAGGTCGCGACACAAACCACTGCACCACAAAGACTGGAAAAAGAAAAGTCTTCCGTAGTGCCTTCAGGGAGGATCGAACTCCCGGCCTCTGGTTTACTAGACCAGCGCTCTAGCCACTGAGCTATGAAGGCTGATGAACCTTACCCTCTCGCTAGCCCGCCCCAAGCCAGGGTCGCACCTCTGACCTCTGACTCGTTTGACCAACGCTTTAACCACTGAGCAACGGACGCCTCATGACGTGTGCGTGTGTGTGTGTGTGTGTGTGTGTGTGTGTGTGTGTGTGTGTGTGTGTGTGTGTGTGTGTGTGTGTGTCTTGCGAGATAAGTGAAGATGGGGGAGAAGTGGCTATCTAACTATACAATTTGCACAACAAAAGTTATAATCCCATTTCTCCAGAACTGGTTCTCGCCTTGCCCTAACTGGCTCGTTGGTAGTGAGCGTTATAATGTTATGCCACATGTAACACATGTTACAGTTTATTCTTGGAAGAGACTCCTCATCCACACTCACAAAACCATCAACAAAATCTCGGATTTAAGAAGGTTATGGGAGAGAACCCGGCTGGGATGGTACAATGAAGTGTGGCACTTCCTCAACCCTCGCCTTCACCCACCCAGCTTAACCAAACAGACGTCTCACAAACCCACACGATACAAGAACGATGGTTCCAGCTGCTGTATGTTGTATGTGGGTGTGGCCAACCAGCCAGCTGTATGTTGTATGTGGGTGTGGCCAACCAACCAACTGTTTGAGGGAAGCCAATGACGAGATGAATTTATGGAGCATATGGGGATACACAGGAGAGACACATAACACAAGACCTGATGGTCTATGACCAGGTTATCTGCTGGAGGACAGTACATGGGAAGGACAGATAACACAAGACCTGATGGTCTATGACCAGGTTATCTGCTGGAGGACAGTACATGGGAAGGACAGATAACACAAGACCTGATGGTCTATGACCAGGTTATCTGCTGGAGGACAGTACATTGGAAGGTCAGATAACACAAGATCTGATGGTCTATGACCAGGTTATCTGCTGGAGGACAGTACATGGGAAGGACAGATAACACAAGACCTGATGGTCTATGACCAGGTTATCTGCTGGAGGACAGTACATGGGAAGGACAGATAACACAAGACCTGATGGTCTATGACCAGGTTATCTGCTGGAGGACAGTACATGGGAAGGACAGATAACACAAGACCTGATGGTCTATGACCAGGTTATCTGCTGGAGGACAGTACATGGGAAGGTCAGATAACACAAGACCTGATGGTCTATGACCAGGTTATCTGCTGGAGGACAGTACATTGGAAGGACAGATAACACAAGACCTGATGGTCTATGACCAGGTTATCTGCTGGTGGACAGTACATGGGAAGGAACAGGTTATCTGCTGGAGGACAGTACATGGGAAGGGCAGATAACAGATCATAATTCTATATAATCATAACCTTTACGCTAACCAGTTATGAATAATCATCCTCATAATCACACGATCCAAAAACATGTAATGGCAACATCTAAAAATGTAACAATAGGTTTATGCAATACCAACCATGTAGGATATGGTACCTGAGTGACCTTGTAATCATTCATGTGCACGTAGCAACTTCCCCTCTCTCCCATGCAACGCATGAATCATTAATCCCGTAAAACAAGATTAATATTTAATCCTCAACAGAGTAAATCTATCTCACATGAAGAAGATTATATCGGTGTTCCCCAGAGCACGCCAGCGTGCACAACACTTGTGAAGTAAACTTGGTGTACCTGACCTACGTGGACACAACATGCCGGGCGACTCACACTGTCACCAACATCACAGACACAGACGAGCCTGGTGGGGGCTGTACCCAGCCTCTGTGTAGACAGAGACGGGCCTGGTGGGGGCTGTACCCAGCCTCTGTGTAGACAGATACAGACGAGCCTGGTGGGGGCTGTACCCAGCCTCTGTGTAGACAGACAGAGACGGGCCTGGTGGGGGCTGTACCCAGCCTCTGTGTAGACAGACAGAGACGAGCCTGGTGGGGGCTGTACCCAGCCTCTGTGTAGACAGACACAGACGAGCCTGGTGGGGGCTGTACCCAGCCTCTGTGTAGACAGACAGAGACGGGCCTGGTGGGGTCTGTTTCCAGCCTCTGTGTAGACAGACAGTGACAGCGAGATAGGTACAGCCTCGACCAATCACGTGCCAGTACTTCAGTCATCGGCCAAGACGTGTGTGCGGGGCCACACGCTGGGCCGGCCTCACACTGTGGCAGTACGATACCATAACATGATCTGTTCGTACGTATGTTGGTGTCCGGGGTGCCTTCACCGTGACGTCATTGCTCCCTTGGCCTCACTTTGACACTCTGACGTCACAGCGATGGCACTCTGACGCCATAGCGATGGCACTCTGGCGTCATGGTGATGGCACTCTGACGTCATGCGCAGTGGAGCATAATGTAGTTTTCTTTTACGTAAGTGGTTGCCATCTATCCTGCGTTAGCGAGGGTACAGCAGAAGTTGAGCCTTCGAGATAAGCTCCTCACTTGGCTCCATCGTCTGTTCCTGCCTTTGGTAAAGGAGGGTTTCCAGCCCCTCACTCTCGCCAGGAGAGATGTGAGCAATATTATCTCTCTTCATTTCCAGCGATGATGTACGGTTGTATGAATGAGGCTGGAGTAGCAAATAGATATATTGGAGATATACATGTAGCTTTCCACACACACACACACACACACACACACACACACACACATCATTTAACAAGCCAGACGGAAGACATGATGTAGTGAGGCGAGCCTGGACACACCACAGAGGCCAGTGGAGGCAGTGTTTCTTCACCATGTTGCTTCAGTGTGATGGTGGAGTCGGGTGTAATAAGAACACTGGCCGGGAGAGATTCGGGGATTCGAACCGATGTACTACTGATGATAGTTGCCAGGGATTGGAGTCATTAACAACACGGAGATAATGAGATAATGTAAACATTTGCTGTTAACGAAGACGTTATTATGATATGATCAACTGTATAGAGGAGCATAATAGTGAATAAAGATGATTCATCATTATAACCGACAGGCAACGTGCTAATGTGTCTGTCTAACTTGGCTTTCATCAATCTTTCTTGGGTCAAATTCTTTATCATTGAGGCATAAGTTTAGGTGTGGACACCGAGACGCTTGAGCTTGTAAGTGGACTTGTTTAGAAAGTTTGGTTAAACATATTTATAACTGTTGGGTGGAAACGAAAGACTAAGGACGTGTTTACTATAACCCCACAACCCAACTTGGCTGGGATATTCCGTGGGAAATAGAGGCAGGAAATGTAGCTACCATGAATGTACAGTTGTAACAGGATCTCTTAAGAGGAATCTGGGTGACGTGAGTTGTAAGATATGAACAACAGATGGAGAACATTTGATCAGATGATGATCAAAGGATCAGCCATGTTGGACGATAGAGATGCAAGATCTACTAACGATCATTGAGAAAGAAGATTGGAATTTCCAACTACTGAGAACATGATAACAGAACCATGTTAACTGAGGAGACCTCCTGAAGAATGTCACTAGAGGAGAGACGGTGACCCAACTGGCAAATGTCAAGAAGAAAGGTCACGAAGGCCTTGGTTCAGATCAACTTGAGGAAATATCCATAAGAAAGACAGCAGAGAGTGTAGCAGTACAGAGAAGGATTAGCAGAAGCAAAGTAACAGAGAACCAAGACAACGAAGTAAAGATGTATAGTGAATCATAGGAGAATGATATGGAGTGTTATAGAGAGGAAACATAAGGCAACTGTATGGTTTGTGAGACGGAAGGTTTAGAAACCTGCAGAGCATTTTGGATCTATGTATATGTCGTCAAATATGGAGGTTTAAGACAACACTACAGGAATTTTCTGTCACGTGATTTCCACCAGAATGAAGAGCAAAACATTGATGATCTCTGGCCTAAGGAGAGGACGGGAGAGGACGGGAGAGGACGGGAGAGGACAGGAGAGGACAGAGGAACACTTCAAGAGTGATCAAGACACGTCTGGAGGCAAGTGACAAATGCGGCTCCTGAGATAAGATAAACAAAATGATCAGCAGATTGAAACAGGAGTTAAGGAGTCGACCAGAAGCGTCCAGCACAGTTGATGTAGCCAGGAACTACTTCAGCTAACTTCAAAATTTTGCAAAGAACGAGATATCCAGGGCTATAGATTCAGTAAGTTACCCATCAAAGGTGATAGATTCAGGGAGTAATTCATCAGAAGTGATGAAGGAAGAAAGAAAGATAAATAAGAAATACAGTGAGAAGACAAGAAATGGTGGACATGAAAACAACAGGAGATGAAAGCAGCCTCGCCAGTATCTCAAAGAAATGTCTTATGATTGGAACGTCAGATTAATAATGATATACATGAACGTAGATGAAGTAGTTTTGGATAAGATGGAGGAAGTCCTAGAAACAATTGAAGTATATAAAAAAAAGACATAATTAAACTGTAAAAAAAGCCCTTGATCCACATAAAGCTCATGTTCCCAATGAAGTTTCTCTAGATTTCCTGAGAAAATATGTACATACGTTTCACAGACCACTTGAAATGTTGTCCAAGATGTAGCTGGAGGAAGATAAAGTACTAGAAGAGTGGAAGAGGACAACCGTCTTATCTATCTTTAAGACAGGAGATTGAGAAGTTGTGCTGAACTTCATGAAGACCAGTCACTCTGAACCTGACGAGTTAGGTCTGTGTAACATTGGCAAAGATGACCAGAAAGTAAGGTCATGACTCATCCATGATTCATCCATGATTCATCCATGATTCATCCATGATTCATGCATGATTCATCCATGAATCTTTGCCAAAAAGAAGCCACCTAAGCGAGAGACAGCACGGATAAGGAGGTAACAATTCCTTACGTTTTTACTGGAATGTAAGATCGGATTTACACCAAAGAGAAGGTTTGGTGAGTTATGTCAGTTTTTGGAGTACCAGTAAACCTCTGACACTGTAGCGCTAAAGAGACTGGGGAGGTCGCTGGATCTTCAGGTGAGATTAACGGGAAGGTTCCTTCGATGGATAGGATATTATCTTAATGGAAGGGAACGAAGGACCCAAGTGACAGGAACCATGTCAAAATGGGTTAGGGTTACCAACGGGTCACGTGTCTTAGGACCACTGCTTTTCTTTGATCCAGAAAAACGAGTACCAGAAAGATTAGACTCATACCTGCTTATGTTTGCAGATGATGCCAAGGTCATGAGGGAAATGAAAAGTGAGGACGATTGCATCAGCTTACAAGGGAACCTCGACAAAATCCAAAGTTCGCCTGATACGTGGTTGATAAAATGTAACCCGAGTAAATACAAAGTAATGAAGATGGGACGCGGTGAAGGAAAACCTGAACATTTATATCATCGAGAAAGAAACAAACTGCAGGAATCTATGTGTGAGAGGAAGATGAGGCTCCACAATGTAGGTAACATGCCGTCGGTCCCTCCTGAAGAAACCTGTAAGGGAGACAAACTGTCTCCTGGCGGACGCCAGAGTTGCACTCTAGATGACATGAAAAGAAATAGCCAGGAAAATGTTCACGTCTTACATCTGGCCAAAACTAGAATATGAGAAGATCTAGAGGAAAGTAACGAAGATATTACCAGGCGTAATGATATCATCAGGTATAATGAGAAGACTTGCAATGAGAGGTTAGGGGCCATAGATTTGTCTACAATGGAAGAGAGGAGAGTAAGGGGTAACTTGATCACAACCTTTAAGTCCTTCAACCAGTTTCTTGATGTTATCAGTAATCAATGCTCTGAAAGATGCAAAGGCAGAGTAACAAGTGTACTGGACTTGAAATTGGTGAAGTTTGTAAGAGAAAATGAAAAGAAATCCTTTCATTACAGTGTGATACTCGTGGACGAAGAGAGTATATTAGTTGAAGGAATCGTGAATGTTGACAGCATACGAAGGTTTGAAATCCTTTATGATAGTAGAGAAAGTTCAAGAGATGGGGTTCCACCGGTGTAGAACTTCTTCCCCGTACATTACAAGAGATGAGGGCCCCACCGGTGTAGAACTCCCTCCCCGTACAGTACAAGAGATGGTGCCCCACCAGTGTACAACTCCCTCCCCGTACAGTACAAGAGATGGGGCCCCACGAGTGTACAACTCCCTCCCCGTACAGTACAAGAGATGGGGCCCCACGAGTGTACAACTCCCTCCCCGTACAGTACAAGAGATGGGGCCCCACCGGTGTAGAACTCCCTCCCCGTACAGTACAAGAGATGGGGCCCCACCGGTGTAGAACTCCCTCCCCGTACAGTACAAGAGATGGGGCCCCACGAGTGTACAACTCCCTCCCCGTACAGTACAAGAGATGGGGCCCCACGAGTGTCGAACTTCCTCCCCGTACAGTACAAGAGATGGGGCCCCACCAGTGTACAACTCCCTCCCCGTACAGTACAAGAGATGGGGCCCCACCGGTGTAGAACTCCCTCCCCGTACAGTACAAGAGATGGGGCCCCACGAGTGTACAACTCCCTCCCCGTACAGTACAAGAGATGGGGCCCCACGAGTGTCGAACTTCCTCCCCGTACAGTACAAGAGATGGGGCCCCACCAGTGTACAACTCCCTCCCCGTACAGTACAAGAGATGGTGCCCCACCAGTGTCGAACTCCCTCCCCGTACAGTACAAGAGATGGGGCCCCACCAGTGTACAACTCCCTCCCCGTACAGTACAAGAGATGGGGCCCCACCAGTGTACAACTCCCTCCCCGTACAGTACAAGACATGAGGGCCCACCAGTGTAAAACTCCCTCCCTCGTACAGTACAAATCACAAATAGAAATCACACACACACACAGTCACACACATATACCTACACACACCCTCTTTATTTACACACACAAAAAAGAGTAATCACATTCATACATGATCACCCACACATTAACCTACCTAACCTCAGCGCATTCTCTGGCGCTTACACACACACACACACACACACACTGACGCCTGGGGACTGGTTAGGCGTCCGCCTAAACATAACCCTGAAAACAGCATTTACACAGATGGGATATAACAAAACTACGTACGTATGCATACACACACAATATAATGGAACTGGTCGCTTCACAGGGCCGCCCAAACACTCTAACAAATTCAACAAATAATGGCCCATGCATATGCAAATGTAACTAAATTTATACATGTGTTTTTACCCAAATTCAAAATGCATCGCTCTTTTTTGTTGTGCTTCTGTTGTTGTTATTGCTTGTAAAAAAAAAAAAAACTGTCATAATTGCCTGTTACCACCAGTTGTTTGTTTTGGTAACAGTTGTTATCAGAATAGAATTGTATGGGCATTTGTGTGTGTGTTTGTGTGTTCTCTGGTTTATGTGTCTATGCATTTGTTTGGACTGTCTGTCTATTTCCAAAATTTGTTCATTCTTATCCATGTATACATGTGTGTACGTATATGTGTGTGTGTATGTTTATATATATAATTGTGTGCATTTACATGTGTGTTAGAATACGTATGCCATCTATGTATGTATGCATTTTCTTTGTTCTTGTATATGTGCAATGTATGTATATACTTTTTTTGTATGTGTATGGGTGGGGCTGGGGGGCACGAAGCTCGTATAGGCGTTACAGGAACTATCAAGCGGCTGTAATATGTAACTTATGTACTTCAGTTATCCCTGGGGATAGGGGAGAAAGAATACTTCCCACGTATTCCCTGCGTGTCGTAGAAGGCGACTAAAAGGGGAGGGAGCAGGGGGCTGGAAATCCTCCCCTCTCGTTTTTTTTTAATTTTCCAAAAGAAGGAACAGAGAAGGGGGCCAGGTGAGGATATTCCCTCAGAGGCCCAGTCCTCTGTTCTTAACGCTACCTTGCTAATGCGGGAAATGGTGAATAGTTTGAAAAAAAGAAAAAACCTACTTCAGTCTTCACAAAGTATAACTTGGCTTCACCTGAGACTTTGGTTGTTCGTCAGTATGGACGTACGTCTGAACCACCAGTGTCCATACTGGTCGACCAACAGACGTGCGTGTGCAGTGTGTTCATCTGTAAGACGACCAGTCTGGCAGAGTGATCCCTGGTGGCTATGGCTAATCAGTCTGGACGAGATGGAGAGAGAACTTCAAACTACCCATTGAAGGTAATGGTGATAAGAGGCGTGTCTATTGGTACAGTGGGAATAAGAGGTAAGGAGAGAGAGAGAGAGAGAGAGAGAGAGAGAGAGAGAGAGAGAGAGAGAGGAGAGAGGGCGGAGGAGACCCCAGTCAAGTGTGAACGTCTCTGAGCCAAATCAGCGATCATGACTTCCCAGATTATGGGAGCTCCCTCACCTTGAGAGGCTTAGCTGAGCCTTCCGCTGAAATAGCAGCTTAGCCAAGCTACTAATGAGCTTACTAAGCTGAGAGGGAAGTATGAACAGATGAAGGAGAACCTGGTGACGTTAGATGAGGTAGTTCTGACGTTACTACAGCTGTCTCTCCCGTAAACAAAGCATCTACCATTTCCAAAGTCTTTGAATCCTTCCTCAACTCCCATATTCTTAAACATCTCGAAGATCGCAGTCTTCTCTCTGATTACCAGTATGGCTTCCATAAGATCCACTGGTGATATTCTTTCCTGTGGTCATCATGCCTGAGACATTTTGAAGAGTCATATGTAGTTGCCCTTGACACATCTAAGGCTTTTGGCAAGGTGTGGCATTGGGGTCTCATCTCTAAGCTCCCCTCTTTTGGCTTCCCTCTCTCACTTTGCTCCTTCGTATCTAGCTTCCTCTCTGGCCGATCTATCTCCGTGGTTGTTGATGGATCAGCCTCCCTCACTATGCTCCTTTGTATCTAGCTTCCTCTCCGGCTGATTCACATCTTCTCCATCAACAGCGATGTCCTTCTGGGTTCTCTCCTGTCCTCTACACTTTTCCTCCTTTTTTTCAACGATTTCCTCTCCTCCACAAATAACCAAATGTACTCTTACGTTGACGACTTAACACTGCATTCATCCACATCCTTCAATTTTGCTCCCTCTTCTCTCACTCGATCTGCATCTCGTCTTGACACAACTTCCTCATTACACTCAAACTTGAACAAGATATCTTAGTGGAGTAGACAACATATTGTTAAGTTTAATGTCTCCAAGACTCAGTTTCTATCCCCATCTCTCTCTCTCGAAAACTCCTCACAACTCTCGTATCTTCTTCAATGGTTCTGTAATCCCACCTCTTGACTCAGTGAACATACTTGGTATCACTGCAACATCCACTCTTTCTTGGAAACCTCACATTACGGGAATAGCTGAGTCTGCCTCTGAGAAACTGGATGTCCTGTTTAGATGTGGAAGCTTCTTTTCCTCTGAACAGTTGATCCGTTTATGAAAGGGATTGATTCCTCCTTGTATGGAGTACTGCCCTCACATCTGGGGTGGTCCCAGCTCTGCATCCTTACTTGACACAGTTGAGTCGAAAGCGATCCACCTTATAAACTGTCCCAGGCTAACTTCCAAACTTGACCCCCTTGCCCTACGCCACAACGTTGGTTCACTTTTCCTCTTCTATAGGTATTTCTTTGGCTTTTGCTCCCGAGAGCTGGCTGCTTGTGTGCCCCCACCACTAGCTAGACCACGCAATACTCGGCAAGCTGCTGCGTCACATGATTATTGTGTGGACATCAGCAACTCAAGGGTGGGCAGTTTTGACAACCTTTTCTTTCCCTACACGTCGAAGCTTTGGAACTCTCTACCTTCTCATGTCTTTCCCAGTAACTATGACCTGACACATTTCAAAAGGCGGGTGTTCCACTTTCTCCAAAGTTCGTAAACACTTTCCCTTATCTTTTGTTTTTCCGTCTCATAATTCTCTCTGTATTTCAGTAAAGTTCCGGCCTTGATGTAGACTTTTGTCCGTGAATGGAACCTTCAACGCGAGAAAATAGTTGAAGTGAGGATTGAAGGTTCGCTCTCAATATGATGTGGTTCAGAAGAACGTTATCAGGAGAAGAAAGACTGAGCCTGGTCATAGACCATCAGGTCTTGTGTTATCTGTCCTTCCCATGCACTGTCCTCCAGCAGATAACCTGGTCATAGACCATCAGGTCTTGTGTTATCTGTCCTTCCCATGCACTGTCCTCCAGCAGATAACCTGGTCATAGACCATCAGGTCTTGTGTTATCTGTCCTTCCCATGTACTGTCCTCCAGTAGATAACCTGGTCATAGACCATCAGGTCTTGTGTTATCTGTCCTTCCCATGTACTGTCCTCCAGCAGATAACCTGGTCATAGACCATCAGGTCTTGTGTTATCTGTCCTTCCCATGCACTGTCCTCCAGCAGATGACCTGGTCATAGACCATTAGGTCTTGTGTTATCTGTCCTTCCCATGCACTGTCCTCCAGCAGATAACCTGGTCATAGACCATTAGGTCTTGTGTTATCTGTCCTTCCCATGCACTGTCCTCCAGCAGATAACCTGGTCATAGACCATTAGGTCTTGTGTTATCTGTCCTTCCCATGCACTGTCCTCCAGCAGATAACCTGGTCATAGACCATCAGGTCTTGTGTTATCTGTCCTTCCCATGCACTGTCCTCCAGTAGATAACCTGGTCATAGACCATCAGATCTTGTGTTATCTGTCCTTCCCATGTACTGTCCTCCAGTAGATAACCTGGTCATAGACCATCAGGTCTTGTGTTATCTGACCTCCCTATATACTCTCGTAATGTCCTCCCATCATTCTTAATCTTCAATACAACATAGCAGACGTTGTATTATATTGAATTTGACTTATGGCAATTGCATTTTGAGAATCTGGTCGACAGAAGTTCTCTTCCTACACAGCTCTAGGGCACTACAGGTCGACATGGTCCATCAACAGGTCAGCTCTAGGGCAATACAGGTCGACGTGGTCCACCAACAGGTCAACTCTAGGGCACAACAGATCGACATGGTCCACCAACAGGTCAACTCTAGGGCACAACAGGTCGACGTGGTCCACCAACAGGTCAACTCTAGGGCACAACAGGTCGACGTGGTCCACCAACAGGTCAACTCTAGGGCACAACAGGTCGACATGGTCCACCAACAGGTCAACTCTAGGGCACAACAGGTCGACGTGGTCCACCAACAGGTCAACTCTAGGGCACAACAGGTCGACGTGGTCCACCAACAGGTCAACTCTAGGGCACGACAGGTCGACGTGGTCCACCAACAGAAAGTATAATGAAGACATGTGATTCCTCAACACTTGGCTCTGTGTGTCGTTCCGTCACGTTCCTGGCTGCCTGTGTCACCAGATGTTACCACAAGTCGCTTCATGTCGACACCTGACCCACGGCATGGCGCTGGCGGCCCACGACACGCCCCAGGTCCTGAGCACCGCCCATGATGACAACACACAGACACACTGGTGAAGGTGCAGGAGATATGGACGATGGTTAACTCTCACACAGTGAAGGTACTGTGAACAGAGATATCTGTTCTGTCCAGTTACCAGATAACTGTTCTGTCCAGTTACCAGATAACTGTTCTGTCCAGTTACCAGATAACTGTTCTGTCAAGTTACCAGATAACTGTTCTGTCCAGTTACCAGATGACTGTTCTGTCCAGTTACCAGATAACTGTTCTGTCAAGTTACCAGATGACTGTTCTGTCCAGTTACCAGATAACTGTTCTGTCCAGTTACCAGATGACTGTTCTCTCCAGTTACCAGATGACTGTTCTCTCCAGTTACCAGATGACTGTTCTGTGCAATCATTTCTACAACAATCGACCATTTCAACGTGTCCAGACCAAGAGATCACACATGAAGATAACATCTTGGGAGATCGCTTGAAGGTGACATAAAGTGAAGGTTTCTGTGTGTGTGTGTGTGTGTGTGTGTGTGTGTGTGTGTGTGTGTTGCTAGCTACACTCCTTCAAGTTGAGGGTGACTCCTGGGAAACACGGGGGGGGGGGGTGTGAGCGTTACATGTGAGTGTAACAGTATGATGTGTGTGAGCGTTACATGTGTTACAATATGATCTAATACGGTGATTGCTACTGATCCTCCTTCCCTGAGAATCATAAACCCTAACACAATCTTTCAGTTCAGTGAACTGAACGTAACCAAGCGGATCGAACTCTCTCTATAGCCGTTCACGACTGTCTTCTGTTTCCCAGACCGAATTTCTAACCCGTGTAATAACAGGGAAGTGTACGTATCTAAGTCTGATATTCACTCATCTATGGCGTTGTGTTGTGAAAGTTATGAAAGGAGAAAGTTATTCACGTAATAATCGTTAGTTTATGAATTTCTCAAGACTTTCCTGCTGTGTGTTGTGGTTCTCATTAACCTGTTACAGAGGCAGATACAGGAGAGATACAGACGACATCAGAGATTCAGAACTTTATATATTCACAACATAGATTGTAGGTTTGGTCGACTGTACAGAGAGGTTGTGAGATACATGTCGGGGAAACAAATAGAAATATTGTTGAAATTAGAGTAACGAGGTCGAAGCTGGGGTTTATAGTAGATAAAAACCTGCACATGTAGACTGGGGGAGCCTGGCCAGCAACACTGGCCAGGCGCAGCAACACTGGCCAGGCGCAGCAACACTGGCCAGGCGCAGCAAAACTGGCCAGGAGTAGCAACACTGGCCAGGCGCAGCAACACTGGCCAGGAGCAGCAACGCTGGCCAGGCGCAGCAACACTGGCCAGGCGCAGCAACGCTGGCCAGGCGCAGCAACACTGGCCAGGCGCAGCAAAACTGGCCAGGAGTAGCAACACTGGCCAGGCGCAGCAACGCTGGCCAGGAGCAGCAACACTGGCCAGGCGCAGCAACACTGGCCAGGAGCAGCAACGCTGGCCAGGCGCAGCAACACTGACCAGGCGCAGCAACGCTGGCCAGGAGCAGCAACACTGGCCAGGCGCAGCAACACTGGCCAGGAGCAGCAACACTGGCCAGGAGCAGCAACACTGGCCAGGAGCAGCAACACTGGCCAGGAGCAGCAACACTGGCCAGGAGCAGTAACACTGGCCAGGAGCAGCAACACTGGCCAGGCGCAGCAACACTGGCCAGGAGCAACAACACTGGCCGAGCGCAGCAACACTGGCCAGGCGCAGCAACACTGGCCAGGAGCAGTAACACTGGCCAGGAGCAGCAACACTGGCCAGGCGCAGCAACACTGGCCAGGCGCAGCAACACTGGCCAGGAGCAGCAACACTGGCCAGGAGCAGCAACACTGGCCAGGCGCAGCAACACTGGCCAGGAGCAACATTGGCTGTCTCGATACTTCAAAGAAAATATGAGAAAAGTTACAATGAAGCCTGCAGTAAGAGATGAAGGTAAACCAGTGTAACGGATGAAGGTAAACCAGTGGAACAGATGAAGGTAAACCGGTGGAACAGATGAAGGTAAACCAGTGGAACAGATGAAGGTAAACCAGTGGAACAGATGAAGGTAAACCAGTGGAACAGATGAAGGTAAACCAGTGGAACAGATGAAGGTAAACCAGTGGAACAGATGAAGGTAAACCAGTGGAACAGATGAAGGTAAACCAGTGGAACAGATGAAGGTAAACCGGTGGAACAGATGAAGGTAAACCAGTGGAACAGATGAAGGTAAACCAGTGGAACAGATGAAGGTAAACCAGTGGAACAGATGAAGGTAAACCGGTGGAACAGATGAAGGTAAACCAGTGGAACAGATGAAGGTAAACCGGTGTAACAGATGAAGGTAAACCAGTGGAACAGATGAAGGTAAACCGGTGGAACAGATGAAGGTAAACCAGTGGAACAGATGAAGGTAAACCGGTGTAACAGATGAAGGTAAACCGGTGGAACAGATGAAGGTAAACCAGTGGAACAGATGAAGGTAAACCAGTGGAACAGATGAAGGTAAACCAGTGGAACAGATGAAGGTAAACCAGTGGAACAGGTGAAGGGGTCATACTGTGGCTGGTCAAGTGACCCAGGATGTCCTTGTTAATAGCACTGTTATATTACAAAGGTGCATGATACATGATATAACCCAGTGGTTATATGATATAAGGTATAACCAAGTGGTTATATGATATAAGGTATAACCCAGTGGTTATATGATATAAGGTATAACCCAGTGGTTATATGATATAAGGTATAACCAAGTGGTTATATTATATAAGGTATAACCCAGTGGTTATATGATACATGATATAACCCAGTGGTTATATGATATAAGGTATAACCCAGTGGTTATATGATACATGATATAACCCAGTGGTTATATGATATAAGGTATAACCCAGTGGTTATATGATACATGATATAACCAAGTGGTTATATGATATAAGGTATAACCCAGTGGTTATATGATACATGATATAACCAAGTGGTTATATGATATAAGGTATAACCCAGTGGTTATATGATACATGATATAACCAAGTGGTTATATGATATAAGGTATAACCCAGTGGTTATATGATATAAGGTATAACCCAGTGGTTATATGATATAAGGTATAACCCAGTGGTTATATGATATAAGGTATAACCCAGTGGTTATATGATATAAGGTATAACCCAGTGGTTGTATGATATAAGGTATAACCCAGTGGTTATATGATATAAGGTATAACCCAGTGGTTATATGATATAAGGTGCATGATGCATGATATAACCCACTATATGGCCAAGAGCAACATCAGTGAAGTGATCATAAACATTACGATAACTGAAGACTTTCATCTTGAGTCATCCCAATATAGAACGTTCCTGTGTTTGTCTACCAAATCAAAACAAGCGACACTTGTAATGTTCGGGTTCCTAATTCTCTGTAAAATGTCAAATTTACTTGCAACTCAGGTGTATTCTGGTAGTACAAACACACACACACACACTAGCCTAAGCCAGGTACCTATTTATCAACCAGACTCGACTGCAAGATGAACACCTGGGTTGGATGTGTGTCGACTGTCATACCCAGGATTCGAACCTATGTGGGTCCGACCCCGAACTGGCCCGTGGTGAGTCATGGTCAGTAATGTTGTGTGTTTGGGTGTTCTGAGCTGGCTATTGCTTTTCTAACTCAGCTCTTGTCTAGTTCACACACACACAGGCGACAGCAATCAAACACAATCTGTGTTTCATCTGTCGTGTCTCTTTTTTCGAAGCAATACGTGTGTTGTAGAATGAACAGACTTATATACTACAGACATTGAAACATCATTCATTTTCAAATATGTTTTCCTATAACCATTACATACTGCTGGGGTTCGTGCCTCGTACCTCACACAGGGGACGAAATGGAACACAGAACCATAAGAGCCACACTGCTTCAGTGTTTCATCACGTATACAAGAGAAATCCCCTCGCTCACTGCAACACACCCACTCCGAAGCTTCGCCAATAATAGTGTGAACCAGTACGCGCCACACCTGCCCACGTTTGAAGCTCTGTAAGAACTAATTACCGCATTACACATTTCCCTTTCAGATTGTCGTTGTGCCACACACACAGTCCCTCTGGCTCGAGAGTCGCACATCAAAACACGGGAATGTCCAGGGAGCATATTCCTCAGCAGGTTACACGATACCACACCACCAGCAGGAGCGGCTGCCAGTCGCCTCAATCACAACGAGGCCATCTAGGTGCAGCCCCACATCACAGAGGCGGCAGCCGCATGCGGCGCGCCCCACACACACACACACACGCCGGGTACCAGAGGCCGCGTCTGTATCGTCGGCCACTTCAGTAGTTCCTGATGGAGCGGCGTCCCCTTACTGCTGCTGGTGACGTCTGGCTATGTGGCTCTCGCCCTCCCTCATGTTGTCTCGCCCTCCCTCATGTTGTCTCGCCCTCCATCATGTTGTCTCGCCCTACATCATGTTGTCTCGCCCTCCCTCATGTTGTCTCGCCCACCCTCATGTTGTCTCGCCCTCCATCATGTTGTCTCGCCCTACATCATGTTGTCTCGCCCTCCCTCATGTTGTCTCGCCCTACATCATGTTGTCTCGCCCTCCCTCATGTTGTCTCGCCCTACATCATGTTGTCTCGCCCTCCCTCATAATATATATATATATATATATATATATATATATATATATATGGTCTTGGACAATCACATGTTTACCAAGTGGCGTCCTAGCTTCGTCTCTTCGATGTATATCAACTGACTGTTATATTTCTCTCCTGTGTCTCCCCTGATGATGTGATTATTACATGAAAGTGCACTTGGGAACTTACGTGTTTCATTTCCCCGTGGACTCATAGGAATATGTATATATATATATATATATATATATAGAGAGAGAGAGAGAGAGAGAGAGAGAGAGAGAGAGAGAGAGAGAGAGAGAGAGAGAGAGAGAGAGAGAGACGGTCAAAACCAGAACATTTTTCCATGTTGAAGGCTCCAGTCACGGATAGATGTTCACATGAAGGCCGGGACTTAATCGAAACACAGAGAGAATTATGAAAAGAAAAAAGAAAAGACAAGGGAAAGTATTTACGAACTTTGGAGGAAGTGAAAAACCTGTCTTTTGAAATGTCTCAGGTCATAGTTATTGGGAAAGACATGAGAAGGTAGAGAGTTCCAAAGCTTCGACGTGTAGGGAAAGATACAGTCATCAAAACGGCCTACCCTTGAGTTGCTGATGGCCACACAATAATCATGTGACGCAGCAGCTTGCCGAGTATTGCGTGGTCTAGCTAGTGGTGGGGGGCACACAAGCAGCCAGCTCTCGGGAGCAAAAACCCAAGAAGTACCTACAGAAGAGAGAAAGTGAACCAACGTTGTGGCGTAGGGCATGGAGGTCAAGTTTGGAAGTTAGCCTGGGACAGTTTATAGGGTGGAGCGCTTTCGACTCAACTCTCTCAAGTAAGCATACAGAGCTAGAAGCACCCCAGATATGAGGGCAGTATTCCATACAAGGACGTAGCAATCCTTTCCATACTTTTCAAGTTTGCCCATAGCACCTAAAAGCGCACAAAGAGCTAACAGAGAAGATCAAGAGGAGGACAACACAATCTCACGGAAAGGTTAAAGACTTCAGGGGTGACCTGATCAAAACTGAATTCTTAAAACTCATTGACAATATAGACAGGGAGCAATTCCTTGACAGATGTAGGAAGAGAACAACCAGAGGACATATCACATTAGTCAAGAAACTTAAGAAAAACGTAAAAGAAATGATTCTATAATGTAAAGTAGTGGATGGACGGAAGGAAATGACTGAGAACATGGTTAATACAGACACCATACATACATTTAAGATGGTGAATTGATTGTGGAGAATTTTCAAGTGACGGAGCCCACCAGTGTAGAACTCCCTCCCCCGTACAGTACAAGAGATGGGGCCCACCAGAGTAGAACTCCCTCCCCGTACAGTACAAGAGATGGGTCCCCACCAGTGTAGAACTCCCTCCCCGTACAGTACAAGAGATGGGGCCCCACCAGTGTACAACTCCCTCCCCGTACAGTACAAGAGATGGGGCCCCACCAGTGTAGAACTCCCTCCCCGTACAGTACAAGAGATGGGGTCCCACCAGTGTAGAACTCCCTCCCCGTACAGTGCAAGAGATGGGGCCCCACCAGTGTACAACTCCCTCCCCGTACAGTACAAGAGATGGGGTCCCACCAGTGTAGAACTCCCTCCCCGTACAGTACAAGAGATGGGGCCCCACCAGTGTAGAACTCCCTCCCTGTACAGTACAAGAGATGGGGGCCCCCACCAGTGTACAACTCCCTCCCCGTACAGTACAAGAGATGGGGCCCCCACCAGTGTACAACTCCCTCCCCGTACAGTACAAGAGATGGTGCCCCACCAGTGTACAACTCCCTCCCCGTACAGTACAAGAGATGGGGTCCACCAGTGTACAACTCCCTCCCCGTACAGTACAAGAGATGGGGCCCACCAGTGTACAACTCCTTCCCCGTACAGTACAAGAGATGGGGCCCACCAGTGTACAACTCCCTCCCCGTACACTACAGACTGGGTGCTCAAGGAAAGCATCGTCGTGCTTATGGGTCGTACCGTCGTGCTCAAAGATCGACCTGTCGTGCCCAAGGTTCGTACCGTCGTGCTCAAGGGTCGTACCGTCGTTCTCAAGAGTAGTACCATCGTGCTCAAGGGTCGTACCGTCGTGCTCAAGGGTCGTACCATCGTGCTCAAGGGTCGTACCGTCGTGCTCAAGGGTCGTACCGTCGTGCTCAAGGGTCGTACCTGCGTGCTCAAGGGTGAAGTTTAAGGTCGACTATTTACTCAAGCAGTGACGGCATTGTTTAATGCGAGTGTCAGCGATCAATATCCTTCATAACAGCTTATGATAGCCCATTAGAAGTATGCTTATTAATGCCTCATGCCGGCCGCTGTAAATTGAATACACAGATTAAACCCGACATATGAATGCACACATCATGCTCTGTTGTCAGTAAGGAAGAAGTCAAATTAAACAATTACGCGCTATGTTAAGTGGATGTGAGGTGACCATGTTATGGGGTTGGGATGGGAAGTTTTGGGTTCCCGGGGCCATGTTATGGGTGGATGTGGGGGTTTCCGGGAAACCCTTTTTATGGGGGGGGGGTTTTGGAGGTACTGGGGGCCCTGTTTGGGTGGATGTGAGGTAGGACCTTTTTTATGGGTGGAAAGTGAGGTACCGGGGCCATGTTATGGGGGGATGTGAGGTTACCGGGGCCATGTTATGGGGGGATGTTTAGGTACCGGGAAACCCTTTTTATGGGTGGATGTGGGTACTGGGACCATGTTATAAGTGGTTTTGAGGTACCGGGCCATGTTATGGGTGGATGTTTAGGGACCCGGGGCCATGTTATGGGTTGGGGTTTTGAGGTACGGGACCCTGTTATGGGGGGATGTGAGGTACTGGGACCATGTTATAAGTGGATGTGAGGTACCGGGACCATGTTATAAGTGGATGTGAGGTACCGGGACCATGTTATAAGTGGATGTGAGGTACTGGGACCATGTTATAAGTGGATGTGAGGTACGGGACCATGTTATGGATGGATGTGAGGTACTGGACCATGTTATGGGTGGATGTGAGGTACCGGGACCATGTTATAAGTGGATGTGAGGTACCGGGACCATGTTATAAGTGGATGTGAGGTACCGGGACCATGTTATAAGTGGATGTGAGGTACTGGGACCATGTTATAAGTGGATGTGAGGTACCGGGACCATGTTATAAGTGGATGTGAGGTACCGGGACCATGTTATGGGTGGATGTGAGGTACTGGGACCATGTTATAAGTGGATGTGAGGTACCGGGACCATGTTATGGATGGATGTGAGGTACTGGGACCATGTTATGGGTGGATGTGAGGTACCGGGACCATGTTATGGGTGGATGTGAGGTACTGGGACCATGTTATAAGTGGATGTGAGGTACCGGGACCATGTTATGGGTGGATGTGAGGTACCGGGACCATGTTATGGGTGGATGTGAGGTACTGGGACCATGTTATGGATGGATGTGAGGTACTGGGACCATGTTATGGGTGGATGTGAGGTACCGGGACCATGTTATGGGTGGATGTGAGGTACCGGGACCATGTTATAAGTGGATGTGAGGTACTGGGACCATGTTATGGATGGATGTGAGGTACTGGGACCATGTTATAAGTGGATGTGAGGTACCGGGACCATGTTATGGGTGGATGTGAGGTACTGGGACCATGTTATGGGTGGATGTGAGGTACTGGGACCATGTTATAAGTGGATGTGAGGTACCGGGACCATGTTATGGGTGGATGTGAGGTACTGGGACCATGTTATAAGTGGATGTGAGGTACTGGGACCATGTTATAAGTGGATGTGAGGTACTGGGACCATGTTATAAGTGGATGTGAGGTACTGGGACCATGTTATGGGTGGATGTGAGGTACTGGGACCATGTTATAAGTGGATGTGAGGTACTGGGACCATGTTATAAGTGGATGTGAGGTACTGGGACCATGTTATGGGTGGATGTGAGGTACTGGGACCATGTTATAAGTGGATGTGAGGTACTGGGACCATGTTATGGATGGATGTGAGGTACTGGGACCATGTTATAAGTGGATGTGAGGTACCGGGACCATGTTATAAGTGGATGTGAGGTACTGGACCATGTTATGGATGGATGTGAGGTACTGGGACCATGTTATAAGTGGATGTGAGGTACTGGGACCATGTTATAAGTGGATGTGAGGTACTGGGACCATGTTATGGGTGGATGTGAGGTACTGGGACCATGTTATAAGTGGATGTGAGGTACTGGGACCATGTTATGGATGGATGTGAGGTACTGGGACCATGTTATAAGTGGATGTGAGGTACTGGGACCATGTTATAAGTGGATGTGAGGTACGGGACCATGTTATGGATGGATGTGAGGTACTGGGACCATGTTATAAGTGGATGTGAGGTACTGGGACCATGTTATAAGTGGATGTGAGGTACCGGGACCATGTTATGGATGGATGTGAGGTACTGGGACCATGTTATAAGTGGATGTGAGGTACCGGGACCATGTTATAAGTGGATGTGAGGTACTGGGACCATGTTATAAGTGGATGTGAGGTACTGGGACCATGTTATAAGTGGATGTGAGGTACTGGGACCATGTTATGGGTGGATGTGAGGTACTGGGACCATGTTATAAGTGGATGTGAGGTACTGGGACCATGTTATGGATGGATGTGAGGTACTGGGACCATGTTATAAGTGGATGTGAGGTACGGGACCATGTTATGGGTGGATGTGAGGTACTGGGACCATGTTATAAGTGGATGTGAGGTACTGGGACCATGTTATAAGTGGATGTGAGGTACCGGGACCATGTTATAAGTGGATGTGAGGTACGGGACCATGTTATGGGTGGATTGTGAGGTACCGGGACCATGTTATAAGTGGATGTGAGGTACGGGACCATGTTATGGGTGGATGTGAGGTACCGGGACCATGTTATAAGTGGATGTGAGGTACTGGGACCATGTTATAAGTGGATGTGAGGTACCGGGACCATGTTATAAGTGGATGTGAGGTACTGGGACCATGTTATAAGTGGATGTGAGGTACTGGGACCATGTTATGGATGGATGTGAGGTACCGGGACCATGTTATAAGTGGATGTGAGGTACTGGGACCATGTTATGGATGGATGTGAGGTACTGGGACCATGTTATAAGTGGATGTGAGGTACTGGGACCATGTTAACGGAGATGTGTTATTGGCACGTATGCGGTACGCAGGGATGACCACAAAATGCGATCGCTAAACATTGTCATGAAAATGATCACCCTGGCCATAGATCTTGAAAATCCCGTTATTCTATACCCCTCTGCTGATTATGTCACACGTAACGTCATTGAATCTGTCTTTATTGCTAATACTAAGAACTTTAATTTGTCCCCAGTCAATTTTAAAGCCCATCCTACCATTAACCAAATCATTATGAGAGAACTGACAAAACACAGAACATAAAAAGTTGTTCAAGACAGACCCAGCTACCCAGGTCAACCCCCGCCACGTGACCCCCCTTAATCACTCTCCCTTACAACGGTTACTGCCAGACAAAGCGGACAGTGGTTGGTCTGTACAGATTGGTGCTGGACGGCGGGACTCAAGTGTGATGTTGGGATTTAAATAACTTTGTTAAGTACTGGCACCAACTGATGATGAGGTGGATTGTCTCCACGAAACATGTCGTGCCACATGTATAGAAAAATTACATGTCAAATGAAATTGTATGAACTACTGAAGTGCGGTTTCACCATTATATCGACCAACTCTTAGATGTGGATGAACAGCTGGGTTGATTGTGGACCGAGTGTCGCAACCAGGATTCGAACCTAAGCGCTTAGCCCTGGGAGGTCCGTGAATGCGTCAGGGTTAGGAGCGTTAACCGATACAACACCATTATCACAACGTCCACATCAGGAGCCACCAAGCCCTCACTCACCCTCGTCCACCTCCCACAATTAACCTAAAATGTTCTCTGTCTTCTCCTTATCTCCCCACACTCTCCCTTAATGTCTCTACAGGTCGTCACAACTCCCACTAACTCACCTCCCTCGCCATAACCTCCCCAGATCTCCCACAATGCCTTCCTCCCCACATGATCATATGCCACTCGCTCAGAAGTAGGACCCTGCAGTACTCATATGGACCACTGGACCACTGGGTTTGGCCCGGTGTCCCGGCCGTGGTTCAAGCCGCCCCTGCGTGGGTCAGTGAGGGAGAACGTACACACACACACACACACACACACACACACACACACACACACACAGATACACGGGCCTCCGTGGTGTAGTGGTAAGCGTTACTGACCACGAGTCATCACGGGCCAACACCGAGTAGGACAGGTGAGAGTATGAATCCAGGCCACGGCAGTCGGTCACACCCAATCCAGGTGTTCATCCTCCCCCTAGAGGCTGGTTTACAAATGGAGACCTGGCTAACGTGTGTGTGTGTGTGTGTGTGTGTGTGTGTGTGTACATAGGAGTACAAACATGGTACATATATACAGTGTAAAGAGACGAGACAACACGAGTGTAAAACTGTGTGTGGAAACAAACCACTCACTCACTAGAGTCAGAGGTGAGAACATACTGAAACGACAAATGAAGATCAAACTTTATATAAATCATTAACGTTATTGTACAGATACTTGGTCATATTGTACAGATACTTGGTCATATTGTGCAGATACTTGGTCATATTGTACAGATACTTGGTCATATTGTACAGGTACTTGGTCATATTGTACAGATACTTGGTCATATTGTACATATACTTGGTCATATTGTACAGATACTTGGTCATATTGTACAGATACTTGGTAATATTGTACAGATACTTGGTCATATTGTACATATACTTGGTCATATTGTACAGATACTTGATCATATTGTACAGATACTTGGTCATATTGTACAGATACTTGGTCATATTGTACAGATACTTGGTCATATACTTGGTCATATTGTACAGGCACTTGGTCATATTGTACAGGTACTTGGTCATATTGTGCAGATACTTGGTCATATTGTACAGATACTTGGTCATATTGTACATATACTTGGTCATATTGTACAGATACTTGGTCATATTGTACAGATACTTGGTCATATTGTACAGATACTTGGTCATATTGTACAGGTACTTGGTCATATTGTACAGATACTTGGTCTTATTGTACAGATACTTGGTCATATTGTACAGATACTTGGTCATATTGTACAGATACTTGGTCATATTGTACAGGTAGTTCGTCGTGATGTCAAACATCAGACAGTTAGTTAGTCTGGACTCTAGGCCTGCTAACTACCAGGGTCGTTAAGGCCATCAATGTTAAATGACAACTACCAATTAAAAGATGTTGTCCAGTTGAGAAATATGTTCAAGGTAACTGGCCAATCATGTACGTTCTGACTCCATGTATGAACCATAAGAAACCAGCAACGTCCACAGAGCGAATATCTAAATGTATCTTTATTTATTTCTACATTCTGAAAGCCATTAAAGTGAGTTTCAGATAACTAATTTATCGATGGGTAAGGCGAGGCACCGGCCACCAGTGACCACGTCTGAGGGCTCTGGCTGTGACCCGGCCATAGTGGGAGATCCACGTCATGTTCCTGCCCTCCGCAGACCCAGGCCTGCTGGGCCGCTGCCACACAGACGGAAGTGTGTTTAGCAGCGGGAGGCAGAGCTTGAAACATAGATGAGCAGGTAAAACACTCAGAGCACACACCGGTTCCCAGTGACGTCAACATTGTAAACCAGAGTTGAAAATAAATACATGAATGAATATATATATATATATATATATATATATATATATATATATATATATATATATATATATATATATATATATATATATATATGTGTGTGTGTGTGTGTGTGTGTTTGATGATAGAGTGGCAGATATAGGGTGTTTTGGTCGAGGTGGTGTGCAAAGTGCGAGGGTTAGGGAAAATGATTTGGTAAACAGAGAAGAGGTAGTAAAAGCTTTGCGGAAGATGAAAGCCGGCAAGGCAGCAGGTTTGGATGGTATTGCAGTGGAATTTATTAAAAAAGGGGGTGACTGTATTGTTGACTGGTTGGTAAGGTTATTTAATGTATGTATGACTCATGGTGAGGTGCCTGAGGATTGGCGGAATGCGTGCATAGTGCCATTGTACAAAGGCAAAGGGGATAAGAGTGAGTGCTCAAATTACAGACCAAATTGGAGGTGGAAAGATGGAGTGAAAAAGATTTTGTGTGATCGGGGCCTGAACATGCAGGAGGGTGAAAGGAGGGCAAGAAATAGAGTGAATTGGAGTCATGTGGTATACAGGGGTTGACGTGCTGTCAGTGGATTGAAGCAAGGCATGTGAAGCGTCTGGGGTAAACCATGGAAAGCTGTGTAGGTATGTATATTTGCGTGTGTGGACGTGTGTATGTACATGTGTATGGGGGGGGGGGGTTGGGCCATTTCTTTCGTCTGTTTCCTTGCGCTACCTCGCAAACGCGGGAGACAGCGACAAAAAAAAAAAAAAAAAAAAAAAAAAAAAAAAAAAAAAAAAGTTTGTTGAGTATTCCTGGCAAATTATATGGGAGGGTATTGATTGAGAGGGTGAAGGCATGTACAGAGCATCAGATTGGGGAAGAGCAGTGTGGTTTCAGAAGTGGTAGAGGATGTGTGGATCAGGTGTTTGCTTTGAAGAATGTATGTGAGAAATACTTAGAAAAGCAAATGGATTTGTATGTAGCATTTATGGATCTGGAGAAGGCATATGATAGAGTTGATAGAGATGCTCTGTGGAAGGTATTAAGAATATATGGTGTGGGAGGCAAGTTGTTAGAAGCAGTGAAAAGTTTTTATCGAGGATGTAAGGCATGTGTACGTGTAGGAAGAGAGGAAAGTGATTGGTTCTCAGTGAATGTAGGTTTGCGGCAGGGGTGTGTGATGTCTCCATGGTTGTTTAATTTGTTTATGGATGGGGTTGTTAGGGAGGTAAATGCAAGAGTTTTGGAAAGAGGGGCAAGTATGAAGTCTGTTGGGGATGAGAGAGCTTGGGAAGTGAGTCAGTTGTTGTTCGCTGATGATACAGCGCTGGTGGCTGATTCATGTGAGAAACTGCAGAAGCTGGTGACTGAGTTTGGTAAAGTGTGTGAAAGAAGAAAGTTAAGAGTAAATGTGAATAAGAGCAAGGTTATTAGGTACAGTAGGGTTGAGGGTCAAGTCAATTGGGAGGTGAGTTTGAATGGAGAAAAACTGGAGGAAGTGAAGTGTTTTAGATATCTGGGAGTGGATCTGGCAGCGGATGGAACCATGGAAGCGGAAGTGGATCATAGGGTGGGGGAGGGGGCCAAAATTCTGGGAGCCTTGAAGAATGTGTGGAAGTCGAGAACATTATCTCGGAAAGCAAAAATGGGTATGTTTGAAGGAATAGTGGTTCCAACAATGTTGTATGGTTGCGAGGCGTGGACTATGGATAGAGTTGTGCGCAGGAGGATGGATGTGTTGGAAATGAGATGTTTGAGGACAATGTGTGGTGTGAGGTGGTTTGATCGAATAAGTAACGTAAGGGTAAGAGAGATGTGTGGAAATAAAAAGAGCGTGGTTGAGAGAGCAGAAGAGGGTGTTTTGAAATGGTTTGGTCACATGGAGAGAATGAGTGAGGAAAGATTGACCAAGAGGATATACGTGTCGGAGGTGGAGGGAACGAGGAGAAGTGGGAGACCAAATTGGAGGTGGAAAGATGGAGTGAAAAAGATTTTGTGTGATCGGGGCCTGAACGTGCAGGAGGGTGAAAGGAGGGCAAGGAATAGAGTGAATTGGAGCGATGTGGTATACCGGGGTTGACGTGCTGTCAGTGGATTGAATCAAGGCATGTGAAGCGTCTGGGGTAAACCATGGAAAGCTGTGTAGGTATGTATATTTGCGTGTGTGGACGTATGTATATACATGTGTATGGGGGTGGGTTGGGCCATTTCTTTCGTCTGTTTCCTTGCGCTACCTCGCAAACGCGGGAGACAGCGACAAAGCAAAAAAAGAAAAAAAAAAAAAATATATATATATATATATATATATATATATATATATATATATATATATATATATATATATATTTTCAAACTATTCGCCATTTCCCGCGTTAGCGAGGTAGCGTTAAGAACAGAGGACTGGGCCTTAGAGGGAATATCCTCACCTGGTCCCCTTCTCTGTTCCTTCTTTTTTGGGAAAAGTTGTGCGCAGGAGGATGGATGTGCTGGAAATGAGATGTTTGAGGACAATGTGTGGTGTGAGGTGGTTTGATCGAGTAAGTAACGTAAGGGTAAGAGAGATGTGTGGAAATAAAAAGAGCGTGGTTGAGAGAGCAGAAGAGGGTGTTTTGAAATGGTTTGGGCACATGGAGAGAATGAGTGAGGAAAGATTGACCAAGAGGATATATGTGTCGGAGGTGGAGGGAACGAGGAGAAGAGGGAGACCAAATTGGAGGTGGAAAGATGGAGTGAAAAGGATTTTGTGTGATCGGGGCCTGAACATGCAGGAGGGTGAAAGGAGGGCAAGGAATAGAGTGAATTGGAGCGATGTGGTATACAGGGGTTGACGTGCTGTCAGTGGATTGAATCAAGGCATGTGAAGCGTCCGGGGTAAACCATGGAAAGCTGTGTAGGTATGTATATTTGCGTGTGTGGACGTGTGTATGTACATGTGTATGGGGAGGGTTGGGCCATTTCTTTCGTCTGTTTCCTTGCGCTACCTCGCAAACGCGGGAGACAGCGACAAAGTATAAAAAAAAAAAAAAAAAATATATATATATATATATATATATATATATATATATATATATATATATATATATATATATATACCAAGTGGCGTCCTAGCTTCGTGTCTTCGTTGTATATCAACTGACTGTCATATTTCTCTCTTGTGTCCCCCCTGATGATATGATTATTACGCGAAAGTGCACTTGGGAACTTATTGTGTTTCATTTCCCCGTGGGCTCAAAGGAATATGTATCATATATAATCTTCGCATATACAAGATTCATGTCAAGTATTCCAGCACAGATTATGCTGTTAGGAATTCACTGGTTCATTTTGTACCTTGGCAAAGATTACAAGAATGACTGTAACATGTGTGGCTGCTGTAGATGTTCAGCAGTTGGGCTAGACACGAGACAGCAACAGACTGACACCAGTAATGATGAAGATGGAGACACAGACACTGAGCAAACTCAGGTATTGAGCGACATATGAAGGATATGCTTCATCCAGGTGAACCATAACATTAGCATATTAGATAACTGACCTTTTAATGTGAATAACTCATTTATAAGAGTAAAGCGACCGCTAAAAACTATGTCTCATTTCAGAATAACTAAAATGAAATAAACTTTAATACGCCCAGAACACTAGCGATACACATTTGCCAGCCAGTCATAGGAATTTATATATATATATATATATATATATATATATATATATATATATATATATATATATATATATATATATATATATATATATATATATATATATATATATATATATATCTTGAGGAATGGTCAGTTTGGGTCACTGCACTATCAAATCCTGACCCAGAGCTGACTGAGGGAATATAAAACATATCTTAAAAACTAGATTCAAACAGGATTGAAACCACAACTAAAAATGATGTTAAGAACACTCTTGTAAAATGATTATAGATACGTCGCTCCTCATTTGACTGTTCCAATAATCATGCCTTCGTTTCCCCGTCACAACAGAACTGGTCATGGACACATACGAATTTCCATCTAATATTTCGGGTCTTGAAAGTTATAACAACCTGGGTGGACACGAGACAGTCCACAACACCCAGGTAAGTCCTTGCAGGGCAAAGTGTCCTAAGTCAAAACACAGCAATGTACTCACATGAGTTATCATTTCCTTCGGTCAGGTTAAGTTTCCCTTCCTATCCTGTTCTTTCACAGCTTCTAAAGTGTTCTTAAAGGTTATCATAATGTCGACGGGGCATAAGTCGTGTCCTTGGCTGAATATTTTATAGAAATCCGAGTCTTCTGTTGTGTTCTTGATTGACGCCATCTTCACATGGCAGGTTGGTGGGGGTGTCACATAAGAAAGTCCCACAACCAGATCCATGGAATGTGATGAAGGGTATGTGATGAGATGCATGTGATGAACTGCATGTGATGACTTGTATGTGATTAGATACATGTGATGACATTATGTAATGAGCTGTATGCGATGAGATATATGCAATGATCTATATATGATAACCTCTATGTAATGAGACGTACTTAATGAATTATATGTTATATGTATGTGATAAGTCGTATGTGATGAGCAAGACGTTATGAGCTATATGTGACGAGGTATGTGTAATGAAGTTTATGTGATGAGTTGTGTAACCATCTATCACGTCACATGATGACTATGTGGCCCTCAGCAACTCAAGGGTGGGACATTTTGATAACTGTTTCTTTCCCTACATGTCGAAGCTTTGGAACTGACCACCATCTCATGTTTTTCCCAATGATCATGACTTGGTACAGTTTAAAAGACAGGTTTTTCACTTCATCCAAAATTCATAAATACTTCTCCTTGTCTTTCTTCTTCACCCTTCGTAAACACTTTATATATATTGTATTCTATTATATTATACTTTGTCGCTGTCTCCCGCGTTAGCGAGGTAGCGCAAGGAAACAGACGAAAGAATGGCCCAACCCACCCACATACACATGTATGTCTATGTCCACACACGCACATATACATACTTTATATTTCAGTTCAAACTCAGGCTTGATGTGGACTTTGGTCCATGACTGGAACCTACAACTTAAGGAAGGAAAATAATTTTGTTTATTCCATGAAATAAAGTAGTTTAGTGAATCTTAGGTTATTATGTGTTGATAATTTAGGTTACTATGTGTTGATAATTTAGGTTATTATGTGTTGATAATTTCGGTTATTATGTGATGATAAATTAGGTTATTATGTGTTGATAATTTCGGTTATTATGTGATGATAAATTAGGTTATTATGTGTTGATAATTTAGGTTATTATGTGTTGATAATTTCGGTTATTATGTGTTGATAATTTAGGTTATTATGTGATGATAATTTCGGTTATTATGTGTTGATAATTTAGGTTATTATGTGTTGATAATTTCGGTTATTATGTGTTGATAATTTAGGTTATTATGTGATGATAATTTAGGTTACTATGTGTTGATAATTTCTGTTATTTTGTGTTGATAATTTCGGTTATTATGTGTTGATAATTTCCAACTGTTTAGACAGTTTTGATAAATATAAATCTGGATCACACTGTACAGCACATGACTCTAGCGCAGAGTTGCCAACTTAGCGCTATTGGCGCTAGATCTAGCGCATTTTATAGAGATCTAGCGCCTAAATTTCGTATTTAGCACCTTAGCGTGTTTTTCGGCTCCTTATGTATCTAGCGCCAAAACTTAGTGTTATTTCAATATATGAGGAAATTCAAACACCTATTGAAGTATATTAACGTGATTTAGGAAGTTCAATCGAAACCTATTAGAAAAACAAGGAAAGCAATACAAATAATGCAAGTAATTCATTGTCATCGAAATGAACAGGTTCGAAACTTTTTTGAGCAGGTTCAGTGCAGGTGTACTTCGCGGGATCCCCTTCCTCAAGTGCCCCGTTCAGTTCAGGTTCAGTCAGACTCTCAGTGGTGACAGAACCATCATCCATGAGCCATGAAGGACAGCACCATTGCTGGGTGTGTGTGTGTGTGTGTGTGTGCAGGCCATGACATTGAACGAACACAACCCTGAGTGAGAAATGTAGTCAACATTCCAGAGCAGAGTGGTTGAAAGACCACAAATATGAAAAGTGGTTATGAAAGGTAGAAGGGGACGACACAAGATGTCTTTGCAAGTACTGTCATTGTCTGCCAAACTTAGTGACATGGAAAGACACAACGAAATAACCAGACACAAGACAGCTGAAGAGTCATTCAATACTCGAAGACAAACCAGGATTGCGTTTGAAAATGTGAGTGATGACACACGAGAGACTGAAGGAAATGTGTCACTATTCATTACAGAACATTGTTCATTATGTGTTGTTGATCATGCAAGTGCAGTAAAGGATGCAAGAACTTCAGGTTAAAAAGGTCAAAGAGTCGTGCAGTCGTGTGCAGTGTGTTTGCCCCGCATTTTAACAGTGACTTCAAAAGTGATATAGACAATCAGAAGTTAAGCTTCTTAACTGATGTGAGTAATGATATCATGGTGACGAAACTATTGGGGATCGCTATCCAGTTCTCTTGCGAAAATAAGAAGATTGCAGAGACTTTCTTGGACCTGGTTGAGCTGACTGACTGTAATGTTAATGGGATATGTGATGCCATCAAGAAATCCGTGAAAAATAACGAGTTGCAGTTATAAAACCTTGTTGCAATTATCACCGACAATGCTTATGTGATGAGAGGTGTTAACAACAGTGGAGTGTAGGCTAAACTCAAATGTTTCTCATCTGGTCCAGATCAAGTGTGTGTGTCATTATGTTACACAGCTCAGATACTCTATGACATGGGACAAGGAATACTATGTCTTCCTGATGTTCCTGAAGCATATTGTTGAAGTTCAGCGTGTAAGGTTCAGCGTGTAAGGTTCAGTGTGTAAGGTTCAGCGTGTAAGGTTCAACGTGTAAGGTTCAGTGTGTAAGGTTCGGCGTGTAAGGTTCACCGTGTAAGGTTCACCGTGTAAGGTTCACCGTGTAAGGTTCAGCGTGTAAGGTTCAGCGTGTATGGTTCGGTGTGTAAACGAGAAATCTCAAGTGGAGGTACAGGGTCGAACCAAACTGCTTCATGACCTTGGTCAACTCATTGATTCGCTCCGTTCTAAGATCCTCATCCCAGGCAGAAAATCAAAGGAAGGATATTCACTAGAGAACCACTTAGACCCACGTCCGCACTTGAGGTATATGAGTTTGTAGAGGAGATGGTATAATTCAATCTAACTGGTGAAAAAGAACATTCCTGGAAGATACAGAGAGTTTGTAGTGGAGTGGGTGAAACAGCTTCGTCAACGTTTGCCAGACAATGTCCAAGTGTCACAGTCAGTGTCATCCTTGAGTACAAGTGAAGGGCTGCAACCCATAAAACCTGGAATACTGGAATTAGCCAAGATACTTATTGATAACCAAGACATTCTCACACATATTGAGTTCCAGTGGAGGAAGCTTCATCATGTATTGTGGAAACAGACCACTGGCGCCCTTGTGTGACTCTGGGTTGAGATATCCTCGTCCAGGGATGCAACAATAGAAAATCCCTTCAGTGTCCTGTCTGTGTTGGTTCTGACTGTATTGACATGGCCTCACTCCAACGCTAATGTAGACTGTATCTTCTTCAGTCATATGAACATCGTGAAGTCAGAGCTTCGAACTAGACAGAGTTTCAAAAGCTCAAATGCAATACAATCAAGTATGGACTCAGAAGAAATGGAAACTGTTGTTATGATTATAACCTGCCTGAGGAAGTACTGAACAACACTGGGTTACTGAGAGTGTACGTCATCACAACCTCACCCAGGACCCTCACATACACCACCACAACCCCAGGACACCGAGCACGAACAGATTGTGGATTGGGAAGGAGCAGATCTGGAGTAATGGTGAGTGTTGTAGTGTTGAAGCAGTCAGTTGTACTTGTTATTAACAATGTGGAACGTTACAGAACAGAAATAATTCGAAGAGTATTTTTCGCTGTCATTTTAGTAAGTTTAGCGCTTTTCTGGGGTGAGTCTAGGACCATCTGAAATTTTGAGTTGGTAACTCTACCTTGTGCATCAGTAACATACATCCCTGAACACAGTTTACAACCTTAAACAACATTAGTTTATGACAGTAATGTTAAATATACTAGACACAGTCTTGTAGTTTAACCTGACCTTACCTAAATTACATAACGTTACAGAAGTTAAGAGAAGAATGGATTAGATTTCATTTAAATCCCCGAATTCCCGCTAAGAAAAGAAATATACTTGGGTTAGCGCTGTGCGCTCGATGTTGGTGTCGTCCGCGGACAGAAAACTAGAGCAATGCATGGTAGCCTACGCAGGCCTGAGCTAGACTAGTAACTTATGTTCTCAGTTCATATAGCATTTTTTCCCCCGCGCATCGAGATTGAACACCTTATGGAAATGACATAAACGTGCCCGTTGTGTGCTTAAACAGCCATTACAGAAGTGAGGATCATATGAGAGTGTCTGACCTTTAGAGTTTCGAAAGTGTCACCAAGGTTTTCGGTGGACGAGGCAAGTTGAATAATTAATCATCTAGTTTCAGTTGTCTTTTATCTGTTTAGACTTGATTACAGGGTAAAATAGCGATTGTAAATGTTATATAGAGTGATCCGAGAAACATTTTCTACGTGGGTTTGCTGGAGAGACTTTAGTAAACTTACAACTGTGGGGGTTTGTGATTACACCCTGAGTTACAGCTGCCTGCTTGGTTACCGTCTTAAAACCTCAGAATTATCAATATCATGACTCACATGACACTCCTCATTATTGACTCACATGACACTCATTACTGACTCACAAGACACTCCTCATTATTGACTCACAAGACACTCCTCATTACTGACTCACAAGACACTCCTCATTATTGACTCACATGACACTCCTCATTACTGACTCACAAGACACTCCTCATTACTGACTCACATGACACTCCTCATTATTGACTCACATGACACTCCTCATTATTGAGACGGACGATGACTTCAACATTCACCAGCCACACATCACTAAGACACATACAGTAACCTTAACAATCCCTGTTTGTTATCATATAGTTCATGTTGTTTACGATCAGAGGCTGGTTAGCTGGACGCAAAGTCTATTAAGATTCTGGTGTGTGTGTGTGTGTGTGTGTGTGTGTGTGTGTGTGTGTGTGTGTGTGTGTGTGTTCCCTGCTATCAAGAGGGAAGATCATATAAACACGTTTCCCCAAGACATCCAGCATCAAACGCCTCCTGCTCCAGCCCACTGTTCACTGTCACCTCCTTGAGAGGATGGGGCAGCTCCGGCCTTTGTCTTCCTAATGCTCTTACCACGTCGGTCAGCCACGGCACCAGCCTACTGCAGTTCGTCCCTCATACACTGCCAACTGGAAACACTTCAACGGTTCTGTACCTACCACGAATCTACACACATTCAAACTTTCCACTTGTATATATATATATATATATATATATATATATATATATATATATATATATATATATATATATATATATATGCCCTGATTCAATCCACTGACAGCACGTCAACCCCGATATACCACATCGATCCAATTCACTCTATTCCTTGCCCTCCTTTCACCCTCCTGCATGTTCAGGCCCCGATCACTCAAAATCTTTTTCACTCCATCATTCCACCTCCAATTTGGTCTCCCACTTCTCCTCGTTCCCTCCACCTCCGACACATATATCCTCTTGGTCAATCTTTCCTCGCTCATTCTCTCCATGTGCCCAAACCATTTCAAAACACCCTCTTCTGCTCTCTCAACCACGCTCTTTTTATTTCCACACATCTCTCTTACCCTTACGTTACTTACTCGATCAAACCACCTCACACCACACATTGTCCTCAAACATCTCATTTCCAGCACATCCATCCTCCTGCGCACCACTCTATCCATAGCCCACGCCTCGCAACCATACAACATTGGTGGAACCACTATTCCTTCAAACATACCCATTTTTGCTTTCCGAGATAATGTTCTCGACTTCCACACATTCTTCAAGGCTCCCAGGATTTTCGCCCCCTCCCCCACCCTATGATCCACTTCCGCTTCCATGGTTCCATCCGCTGCCAGATCCACTCCCAGATATCTAAAACACTAATAATATATATACATATATATATCTAAAACACTTTACTTCCTCCAGTTTTTCTCCATTCAAACTTACCTCCCAATTGACTTGACCATCAACCCTACTGTACCTAATAACCTTGCTCTGATTCACATTTACTCTTAACTTTCTTCTTTCACACACTTTACCAAACTCAGTCACCAGCCTCTGCAGTTTCTCACATGAATCAGCCACCAGCGCTGTACCATCGGCGAACAACAACTGACTCACTTCCCAAGCTCTCTCATCCAGAACAGACTTCATACTTGCCCCTCTTTCCAAAACTCTTGCATTTACCTCCTTAACAACCCCATCCATAAACAAATTAAATAACCATGGAGACATCACACACCCCTGCCGCAAACCTACATTCACTGAAAACCAATCACTTTCCTCTCTTCCTAAACGTACACATGCCTTACATCCTCGATAAAAACTTTTCACTGCTTCTAACAACTTGCCTCCCACACCATATATTCTTAATACCTTCCACAGAGCATCTCTATCAACTCTACCATATGCCTTCTCCAGATCCATAAATGCTACATACAAATCCATTTGCTTTTTTAATTATTTCTCACATACATTCTTCAAAGCAAGCACCTGATCCACACATCCTCTACCACTTCTGAAACCACACTGCTCTTCCCCAATCTGATGCTCTGTACATGCCTTCACCCTCTCAATCAATACCCTCCCATACAATTTACCAGGAATACTCAACAAACTTATACCTCTGTAATTTGAGCACTCACTCTTATCCCCTTTGCCTTTGTACAATGGCACTATGCAAGTATTCCGCCAATCCTCAGGCACCTCACCATGAGTCATACATACATTAAATAACCTTACCAACTCGTCAACAATAGTCACCCCCTTTTTTAATAAATTTCACTGCAATACCATCCAAACCTGCTGCCTTGCCGGCTTTCATCTTCCGCAAAGCTTTTACTACCTCTTCTCTGTTTACCAAATCATTTTCCCTAACCCTCTCACGGGGAAAATGAAACACAATAAGTTCCCAAGTGCACTTTCGTGTAATAACCACATCATCAGGGGAGACACAAGAGAGAAATATAACAGTCAGTTGATATACATCGAAGAGACGAAGCTAGGACGCCATTTGGTAAACATGCGATTGTCTAAGACAGACAACGAGCTTTCATGAACTTATCATTTTACAAACTTTATCAACGAAATAGTTATCTAATTTGTATAGACCATCACTAATATTAAGATTATCATTCTTGGTGTATTCAATGATAGAAGATTCAATGATATTTCTCGTGGTGATAGAGTTGATAACTGAGATAGCATTACTTACAAGAAGCATAAAATGTCTTCCTAGCTTTCCAGTAAACTTTGTTCACAAACCAATTGTGATAATATAACTGCCTAAAGATACGTCTTATATGACTACATTCATCTACCAGGCCTATGGGATCACATATCCGTAGTGCTCTTAAAAACGTAGACATAACTACAGACATTTTCATATAAGAATCATGTACTGAGAAATAATGAATATAGCTCTCAGAGTTGGTAGGCTTCCTGTAGATTTTAAATGACAAATGATCAGATTCTCTATTTATCATCAAATCAAGAAAGAGCAGTTTGCCTTCTTTTTCCCATTCCATCTTGAATTTGATAGTTGGGTGGATGTTATTTAATTCATTAAGGAAAACATCACAATCTTGGAAGGATGGCCACAATTGCCACACATCATCCACGTATCTAAACCAGACTTTCGGATGATTATTGATTTGAAGTTAAAATTTCAGTCTCAAAATATTCCATAGATAAGCACCTCGAATGAGGCACTTTTCCAACAGGTTTGTTTACATATGGAATGATTTACACAATTAGGTAGTTGAAAACAATACCATCAATACGTTTCAGTGTAGACGATAGATATTTCGCTTCAAGTCCACGACTGACTACCTGCACCTCCATAGCTTTAAGTTTGCTGGTTTTCCTCTTTGAAAAATCTGCATGTCTTTCTACTCCTGCCACATTAATCCATGAGTTTCTGTTCTCCACTAGAATCACAAACAGCCTCGTTAGGGCCCAATGGTCGGTTACTGTTTGAATTTTGTTTTGTTCACTTGTATATGTGTGACGCGCGGACCATCTATTGCTGGCCTGGCTTCCAGTGAGGCTGGACCATATTTGATCCTTGTGTATGGTACCTAGTGCTGGACCCTGGTGTATGGTACCTAGTGCTGGACCCTGGTGTATGGTACCTAGTGCTGGACCCTGGTGTATGGTACCTAGTGCTGGACCCTGGTGTATGGTACCTAGTGCTGGACCACTGGTGTATGGTACCTAGTGCTGGACCCTGGTGTATGGTACCTAGTGCTGGACCACTGGTGTATGGTACCTAGTGCTGGACGCTGGTGTATGGTACCTAGTGCTGGACCACTGGTGTATGGTACCTAGTGCTGGACCCTGGTGTATGGTACCTAGTGCTGGACCACTGGTGTATGGTACCTAGTGCTGGACGCTGGTGTATGGTACCTAGTGCTGGACCCTGGTGTATGGTACCTAGTGCTGGACGCTGGTGTATGGTACCAGGTGTGTAGGGCTGGTGAGTAAGTCAAACAACTGGATATTTCAGTTTCCACTGAAATGAGAAGCTTAAGTGTTGGTCATGACTAAGTCAGGTGTTGGCCAGCTGACCACATTTGCCCTAGTGGCTGACCTCAGACACCTGCCCTAGAGACTGACCCCAAACACCTGCCCTAGTGGCTGA